>NW_006921241.1:6162-118058 GCF_000392275.1 Phaeoacremonium minimum UCRPA7 | reverse complement strand
CTTTCCCAGTTGCCTACCTTCTTCCCAGTTATTTACCTTCTTTACCAGTTACCTACCTTCTCTCCCAGTTATTTACCCATACCTTCCTTACTTTCCAACACTTCCACATACCCCAGGTAATCAACTTCCCGATCTCTCTCCTTACCTACTCGTCATTCCTCTTACGTATGTAATCAACGTCCCAAGCTCCATCTCACACACGTAATAAACGCACTGGCTCCAGCTCTTTCCCACGCGTGTATCTTCCCAGGTAGTCAGCATTCCACATGCTCTCCACACGTGATCAGTAACCTCATTCCCGATCTTCTCCCAGGCACCACCTTTACCCACACCCATACCGCAAACAAAATTTTCATCAGCCTTCTTCCATCACCTTTTCTCTCGATCTTACCGTCCTCCAACTTCGACCTCTTTCAAGTCTGACCTTCACCGAATCGTTCACCGTCTCATTATCACCCTGGTATTCCAATGCTACCTCTTATGATTGCTTTTATGTTGATCTTAGATACTGATTAAACAATTTCGCAGATGCCCGGCTCTATGAAACACAAGCGCCCTGGCGCCACGCACCAGGCGGACGACAACTCAGCCAACGGCACCCCAGACCTGGTAAGTTCTTCACCATTTCATTCAATTGTACTGTATTCAGACATCGGTCGAGTCTATTTCCCTTTGCGACACCTCTTCTTTACAGGCGTAAAACCGCTTTCCCACGCGCGTTCGGGGGCCCAAACCGAGATCCTCCATTGTCTCTGTCGCCAAGCACTAGTCCAAGCGACAGAGACTAATCTCAGGGGCTCATCAAGGGTTCGCGAAGCCTTGTCACTCGCTACAATTCGTACTATCTGGCGAATTCTAGCAGCCAGGTTCTCATTGCTCTATGAGCACCTGGTGCCACCTTGTGTGGCTTGGTTCTTCTTGGTGGAGCTTGTTCTTCCTCTTCAAACTCACGAAGAAGAGCAACTTCATCAAGAAGGGCCTTGGACTTGGTTGCCTGTTTGAAGAGCTCCGATACCTTCCCTTCGGGGACAGCCCAACGCGATGGTTTGGCTGGATCATTTCTACGGTGTGGATACTTTATGGGGTCCTGAACTGGGGGGGATCATTTGAGCTTGGCACGGAGCTTTGGGCAACTGCCAGGCTCTGCGAGAACCCGGTGGATTGGAGAGCAAAGAAGACTCGAAATATGACCAAATCGTGCCACGCGAGAACCTTTTCAAATCAAACTAAAGTCACTTTCCGATGATGAACTTACCAGCTGGTCTCCCCTGCTGACTGAATACAGGGACATCTCACTTCCGGTATTGATAGCCTGACCATCCAGGATATCACCCGCTTCGCGATTGACCGAGCTGGTCCCGTCGCCTCCGACCAGGCCATGGCTGCTGTCCGAGCCACGAACGCTACCGAATCTACTGCTCTAATTGTGGCCTCTATCGCCACTTTGGAAGGCCAGATCAATGGCGTGAAGGCTGTCATGGATGGCGTGAAGTCCACCATGGATGATGTCAAGACTATTGTTAAGGGAGAGAAGACTACCATGAATGGAATGATGGCAACCGTGGACGGAGTGAAGACTGCTGCCGCAAAGGCATCCCGGGCTGCTAACGCTGCCATCGATCGTGCGGATGGCACCGATGTCGATGTTACCCTGATCAATAACACCATTGGCGAGATTCGAGACGAGGTTAATCATGACTACTCACGCCTGCAGTCACTCGACAATGAGGTCTTGGAGGTGGGCAACAATGTCAAGGACATGGAGTCCACTGTCGAGGATCACGAAGCGCAGATTGAGGACCTGAATGATCAGATTCAGACTCTACAGGCGGAGCTGGATGCACTGCGACCTGTTACAGGCGTCGTTCGCACCCTCTGTGTGATGCTCAGAGTCTCGTACGATGTGGTAAGCTGTATCTACATGTACACTACTCATTCTGTTACTAACAACAATGTAGCTCATGGTTGCGGCTCGTGCTCAGGCTGGCGACAATGCTTAGGCTGGCACCAACGTGGAGGATGTGAGGGAGCTGGAGTCGTTATCGCTTGGTTCGCTCGAGATTCATCCTTGTGCATAAGGCAGGCGTTGGTTGAGGGGCGTACGGTACATTGTTTATGATACCTATAGTGATTTGTCAATTGAGTCTGACTTGGTACCCGTTTGTTACCTTTCCTGATTTTTCTGCGTGAAAGAGTGTTTTCGTTCATTACGTTTACTACCTGTTGTTCTCGATGGAGAGTAATAAACCTACCATCTTCCAAGGTTCACTTGCAGACTCAGTTTCACCGGAGCTCACTCGGTCGCGCTTTCCTTCTCCGACTGGAGGTCTTATGGAAGCTCCTTCCTTATTGCACTCGTTAAGGCAGCGCTGACGTCATAGGGAAGGCGCGGCGATATCCCAACACATCTACGGCGCATTCTACGGGTTTCAGCTAAGCATCCCAGCAGAATTCTAATCTAATTAGTACAGACTACGAGAAAGTCAGACTTATCGTGTAACATAGCAATTAATAATCTCGTTGATAGGCCTTTATCCAGAAGTCACGCTGAATGAAAACACCAGCATTAAATGATCTCCATGGATCAGTAGGGTTCACCAAAGCAAAATCAAAGCGCCGGAATAGCTAAGTGAGACACATGTCAGCATCAAGCACGCTCAAGGTTGCAGCAGGACCGGCGTCGACTCACCTCAACAAAGACCTTGTTCAGCTCCATGAGCGCGACATTCTTGCCCAGACACTGCCACCGCCCATGCCCAAATACCAGCTCCCATGTAGACTCCATCTCGCGCAAGCGTTCCGGCGGCGAATCGAGCCATCGCTCCGGACGGAACTCTGCCGCATCCTCTCCCCAGATCTCTGGTCGCCGCATGAAGCCCCAGTAGCAAATACCGATGTCAGTCCCTGCAGGCAGCGCGACTCCGTTCCATACGTCGCCGCCGGCGGGCACTTCCTTGGGCTGTAAGCCTACGACGGTCGGATGAATACGCAGGCCTTCCTTGATGACTGCTTGAAGATAGGGCATCGTGCGCGCCTGGGCGTCGCTGATGATCGATTCCGACGTCACTGTTCCGAGAGACTCCATTTCGGCCCGGAGGGCGTTGATCACACGTGTGTTTGTCATGACATATAGCATTGTAGCACGCACAGCCGTGGCTGTCGTGTCCGATCCGGCGATGCTATGAGACGCTTAGAGGGTACGAATTCTCCCCAGGGATTATGAGATAGCAGCATACATCTGCAGAAGAGTCTCAGACTCGCCGTCCTCACGTGAGAGGCCATGGGCTATGAATGAGCCAAGCATATCCTTCTGCACTTTTGCGTCGGGTCGATATCTTTCGTCGGCAACTTGTCGTGCAATTCTATGGTAGGGTTAACGTTAGCTGAAGTGGTCGGAAGAGAAGACGCGATGAGAACACACCCAATGATCCTGCCGAAGCCGATGGGGTCCTTATCGGACGGCATCGCGCTCTTAATGATTGGCCATTGCAGAACATTAACGAGCCACGGGTAGATGGTGGTCGTGATGATGCCGGGCATCTGCTCTTCAAATGTCTGGCAGTACTTGAAGAGATCCGAATCGCTGCTAAGAAACCCGAAAGCTTTTCCAAAGGCAATGTTTGAGATGACATCGAGAGTGAAGAATTGCGCCTTGCGACCAACGTCGAACTCCTTATTCTCAGCAACATACTTCTCGATAAGCCGGATGAGTAACCGAACATTCCCATCGATGCAAGACTCGAGATTCTCAACCTCTTTGCCAGAATACTGTTATCGTCGTCGGTCAGTGGTGTATCAGGGGGTTACGGCACGGGCCAAGGGTTCATGCTGCTTACGCCGTGGGCCATCTTCGCGCGGAGCGCGTTGTGCTGTGCATCCTCTCTCATGGACAGGACGTTGTCTCGGCTGGGATCAAAGCGCATGGCGTAATACCAGTACGCACGCTTGTACGGACTGCGGACACTGAGCATTCGTTTCACGAGGCGTGGATCGCTGGTGACAAGCTCATTCGGTCCAATGCGCACAATATCCCCTGTAGAGGCGCCAGAATGCGCCGCACGTCAGCGTGACTGTCCCTGAAAGAAATGCTGCTGTAAACAGGACATACCGTATCTCTGGCAGACATCGTAGAGATCTAGATGCATGCGACCGCCAGTGACATGGACAGTAGCCACCATCTTGAGAAGCCTGCGGAGGCTGGGCCCTTGATATGTCGGAGGCGGTAATACTGCCTCAGCGTAGATAAGACCACCGAAGCGATGATCGCCGCCAGGATTGAGCCGATCAATGCTGTCGTTTGGATGCGGCTGAGAAGCCCGCTGAGGTTCTCAGGTAACACAGTCATGGCGTGCGACGAGAGACCTGCAGACAAATTACCTGCTCCTTTCCTTCCCGTCACCGATCGACAAGAGTGTCAGGTTGTTTGGTAACGTTAAAGTGAGGTGGAGGTGAGCCTGCAGCAGCGGAGTCCTCAATGCAATTCAGGCGTCCCTGTCCGGTATCTGACTTTCACGGTAATTACAGCGTTGACTACCTGAGATGCGTGACTTACCACTGTTACCTACTTACTTGCCTACCCAAGTAGACGGGCTTGCCGTGACCTGCAGCTGCTGACTATCATCCTGTTCCCGGTTGGGTCTGGGCCTCCGGTGCGTTGGCCTGGATTCAGCATGCAAGAGCGAACACCCGCCGAATCATAGTGCTGGCGGGGGTCCATGGGCTTGTCCCCCGGTGCACGCGAAGACGACGGCTTGTTAGCAGCGGGGTTCCATCTTGTCAAAGCCTGGCGGGACGGAGGGGCCCACGAAGAGTCTTGCCAGCCGGGGTAAAGTTCATGAGAATGGCACATCGGCTAGCGATGCATCCGTTCTAGTCTACGGTGCAATGTAACGACGATTGGTCCCCACCGAAGATGATTTCTAGATGGTGGCTGTTGACGCCGACGCGGTAAGGCCCGTCCCTTGTCCCCATCCGTCCCACTAATTCTCCCTGCAGCACAGTGACAATCTATGGACCCACGAACTTCAGATCTAACGCGCGTTTCGTATGCTCCAGGGCGGAGATGTGATTGACGATAGCGATTCTGCTTTGAACGTGGTGCGTACTTCTTTCATGGCATTGCCGCCCTTGGTCTTCCGGCGACACGGCGCCGGTATGCTCGCCGCACGCTAATCAGATCTCTTGGATCACGTCCAGGGTGCGAGCAGCGCAACACAGTCCACCACCTCCAGCATCATGCAATATCGTCAGGAGAATGGTCGCACATATCATGCCTACAAAGATGGGCGTAAGTAAACAGGTCGTTCTTCGTCAAAACTCCTGACAAGGCTTTTATGCAAAATACGTGTTGCCCAATGACGAGGTAGACAAGCAACACTCAGCGACCCACGAAGATTTCAGAGTTGCTGTTGACATTCACTCGTCAAGGCTGAAAACGAGCGGTTAGGCGAGTTGAAGCTTCTCCGCATTGATGTATCGAAACCTATGAGCCTAATGTGCCACAAAACAGACCTTCA
Source organism: Phaeoacremonium minimum UCRPA7 (assembly GCF_000392275.1). Classification (NCBI taxonomy): domain Eukaryota; kingdom Fungi; phylum Ascomycota; class Sordariomycetes; order Togniniales; family Togniniaceae; genus Phaeoacremonium; species Phaeoacremonium minimum. Next base: position 112,542 of record NW_006921241.1, on the reverse strand, counting down.
GCACCATCTTTTCACACTAGCCGTCGATGCCAAACTATACATATGGCCCGCGGGCCAGGACAAGCAATCACACCGAGTGCTCGATGCCGGCACAGGGAAAGGGATTTGGGCTCCTGGCTTTGGTATGTTACCCATCACTACGCTTCGGATTCTTAAGAACTTGGGATGACCACAGGGGCCCTTGTTGCACTTCTTAGCCGATGAACATCCAGAAGCGTACTCAAACGTGTTTCAGTCCAACCGCTGATAGTGCTAGGTCGTGGAAGTTGACTTGAGTCCTATACAACTGGCGTTGTAAGCTTCTGCTATCTATGTGACCTACTCAGGCATCAACACTAACCTTTCTTAGCGTTCCACCGAACCCATCATTCTTTTGTTGACGATCTTGAAGAGAGTTGGACATACGAAACCAAATTCGACTTGATTTACGGCTGTATGCTGACAGGCTCACTATCAAATTAACCCAAATCCTTCCAATAATGCTTTGAGTAACGTTGGGGTTGAACTTTAGCACTTTGAAGGATTCAGCTAATCTCAGTTTTCAGGCATCTCAACCCAAAAGGCTGGGTAGAGGTTGCCGATATTCTTTTCCCCGATAGAAAGCGAAGATGGCACGGTGAATCAAGACGCAGCAATCAAGAAGTGGACTGACAAGTCCCTTGAGGCTAGCCATATCCTTAAGCGGCCATTAGACAGCGCACTCCATTACAAAGAGCAACTCACCGCCACGGAGGGGGGGGTTCACACATGGCCCAAAGATAAGAGTCATAAGGACATGGGTAAACACACTCGTGGGCACAAACAAGTTACACCAGAGGATACTAACAAACTGTCGTTAGGGATATGCTGTCTTCACAACCTCTGCGATGGGATATCTGGATTGAGCTTGGCCCTTTACACAAGTGGACTCCAATGGACCGCCGAGGAGCTCGAGTTTTTTCTCACTGATATGAGAAAAGACTTTAGGGATTGAAACATTCATGGCATTTGACCTATGGACGATCTGGTATGGGGTATCAACGCTCACTTATTACCCAGTTATGCAGCCTACGCTCAGACACCTCAATGAGTTGCCTTGGTGGGCGGGGTTGGTGGATTACAAACATGAGAGCCAACCACAGGTGTGTTCATCGGGTACGTAACTTCGTAGTTGAGAAATGCGTATGTTTGCCCAGCTTAGTGAACCATTGCAATAATGCGTTTGAACTAACCCTCCGTGACTTCTGAACTGCATTTGCAATTGACCCTTTGGGTTAACTTATCACCAATCTTATATCCCGTCGCGATGGTCGATAGGTTGTTATTTAGGTAGCAGACTGCAAGGCTCTACCATCCCGGATTGTCTGCCTAATAGAGCGTCTTATGCATGGCGCAAAAGCCATACCACATAAAGTGCGGTGAGAACTGCTTCGTTCAAGGTGGGTTACTACCAAAAGGATTAAATGAGGTTTTGAATATACAAGAAACTGCCGTGATCAGACGGAGGTAACGCTTTACAACCATGCAAACGTAGATCTCATTTCGCGCAAGCCAAGGACACACGAGAGAATTTCAATTCCACGCCCACACAATTCATATCAATGTGACATATCGTATATCGTCGACGGTAGCAGCCAGGCCATTGTCCATTTCAGGCCTAGAAAAGCGCCACAATGCCCGATACAATGATAAATCCCGCCGAGGCTTTTCACGAGACCTACGGAAGGAAGCAAAAACGCTGTTTCTCTCAATTAACAAGTGATCCCGAACCGGATCGATCTCTACTAACTCTGCTGAGTGATGTAAGCAGTCCTGTTGAAGTCACCCAAAACCGGCAGTCCGAACAAGGCCTTGGGCAAATTGTTCAATTTTCAACGATAATGGCGCGCTTGGAAATCGAAAACAATGACCATGAAGCTATGCTTGAGCCATTAGTCACTCTGTATGTTGGGAAGCAGAAACAAACGCTATGCGAATCAAATTACCTCACACACATTTGGAGACATGGCTTGGACACAAGCTGCATGGTCTGCAATCAGAATTTTGATATTGACAATCGACCTCCGGTTCGAAAGTTCGCTATTGAAACCAGCCACAATATGGAGGCGGAAACCGCAGATACACGTACCTCGCCCTACGCAGTCCGGATATTCAATCGACATCTTGATTGTATTCAACAAGAGAAGGTTAATTATATTCCAGTTTCACATGCCTGGCACGACGTAATTTCAAGCTCCCAACAAAAAGAAGTTGAAACACTAGACGCAACAAGGCTTGCTTACAACACTTCGATGAGAACATTACTTGCTTTGAAGCAGAAGTATGGCAACATAGAGATATGGCACGATTACATGAGTGTTCCTCAGTGGCACAAGGAGATTCACCAGCAGCTTCTTCTGGCAATACCTAGCATTTACTCTTATCCGAAAATGATGGTTATGCACTTAGATGATGTACGAATCCAAAGTCTCGACCATGTCAATAAAGGAGTTGACTACAGTGACTACATGAACGCTGTTGCTAAACTTACCCGGTCGCGTTGGTTTAGTCGGATGTGGGTGACGCTAGAGTATATCCAAGGCAGAGAAGTGCAAGTCCTTACCGAAGATTTCAAAGTGTTTGAGCTCTCCGCTAAAGAGCTCTGCCATCAGGTGGAACAAAACAATGCCGACTTCACGGCACGGAGTGGCGTCGATAAGTTTAGTGCGGACTGTAGATTTTGGGGCTATAGATGGGACCAGGCTATCTCATGGATGGACACAGAGCTCTGGAAGGAGGAAGTGGGAAGTCACACCTTCGGAAGCGCTGTGTATATCCTCGGACAGAAATCATGCCGGGACGCTAGCGATCAGTACTTTGGCCTTCGTGCCATGCTCGGATTGCGCCAGGACAAGAGTGAGGTCGCAACTATCATGTCTGGGGACAATTTTGGGTCTTATATGTCAATTGCTTGGCAGAGCTTGAAGAGTGGCGACTATACTCCTCTGCTTCTTACACTCCCACCGGAGGAGACGATAGAGCCTAGGGCCTCTTGGCTTCGAGGTTACTCACAGTTCACGCCCAACGTGTGGAACCTCGGAGCATGTCGTCAAAAGGCAAGGCATTCTACTATTATCCGGGATGGAGAGCTCAAACCAGAGCTTGAGAAAGTCGGATGTCTTGAGGATTTTGAATACTATGACTTCAAGGAGTCGAAACCAGTACTGGTCCTTTGTCATGTTGCTAAGCACATTTTCAACTCTACTGGAACAAATGCCCGCCAATTTTGCGCAACAATCGATCGTGTATTGCCAGCTGGCTCTAAGAAGGGGCAATACGCCTTAGAGGACCTTGATCAGCCTCCAGAAAGGCTTGTGCTAGGATATGACTACGAACACCTAAATGGCATGCTTGAGGACCTCGATAGTATAGTCGGAAACCCATACATACCAGAGCGAGAACTACTAAATGTCTTGCAAAAATTGATGAAAGCCCTCCAGTTGGACAAACGGGAAGACGCAACCAAACTATCCCGCATAGAGGCTGCTGCGGCTGAAGCAGAATGGTACCGAAGACCAGATCAGAGTCATAAAGATATCGAGGGACTCGTTCGGATATTTTGCAAAAGTTGTGGTCAACGATCGTTGTTTCGTTTGTCAGCTTGGGAACGACCGAGCCCGGGAAAAGCGTTTGTGTATCGAATTCCTGGCCTCTTATTCGATTTGACATTGCCAAATGGGACGTGCTTGGCGATTCAGGACAGTCGAATCATCGGGAGAATGGATTACGGTGTGCCATCCTGTGAATGTCATAAACTCACCCAGTTAAAATTACAATAAATTTGGTCCTTTGCCTGGTCATTGCAATGCCTGTAGCGCTGATGGCGCTGATGATATCTTCAATTCAAACATGCGTTAGTTGTGTTACGAGGTGGCCGAGTAGTATACGCTACCTCAATTTGGCCAGGTGGACCTTGCAAGTGCGATTAGGTCAGCAGCACAATGGATGCGAACGCATAGCATTACTATACGCTGGTCCTTTGGCGTATAATCAATCCTACCTAGGCAGTTACGACATACCTATTTCGTATGATCATCAATCGATCCCGGAATTCCCGGATCTATGAATTTTATTGAAACTTTCAAAAATGATCTCTTTTTCTTGATATGACGTTGTAAGCATTCTCGAACTACCATCTGACTCTTGGAAAATGGTAGTCATCGCCAGCGTCAAAGAGCACATTGCTCGCTTCACTTCTCAGCACCATATGGGGCGTGTGTGCGTCTTTAGTGGTGCGACTAGCGGCATTGGCTTTGGTACTATTCGAAAGATGTTGTACATGCTGCATTCATCAACATTCTATATTTTGGGGAGGTCACAGTCCAAGTTTGCAACCCGCCTCGAGGAACTACGGGCACTTTCTCCTAGCTGCAAGATAGTATTTATCGAGTGCCAGGTTTCCTTGCTTTCCGACATGGACTCTGCATGTGAGCAGATCGCCTCTGCTGAGGACAAGGTGGATTGCTTGTGCATGAGCCAAGGTGGCATGCCTTTTCGCGGTGCTACGTGTATGTGTCGTCTCGTGTTTCGTGCCGCTACGTTTGACAACCATCAAGAGCTAATATCTAAGATAGACACGGATGAAGGGCTCGAGCTCTCCATGTCTTTGTGGTACTATTGTCGACTGCGGCTCGTATCAAACCTTCTTCCACTTCTACGTCAATCGGCACAGCCGCGAGTTCTTTCCATTATGAATGCTACCAGAGAAGTGCATATTGACGAACACGACCTTGGTCTTGACCGGCGATGGACAATTGTGGGCTCTATGAACCATACAACCATGTGCAATGACCTTGCATTTGACCATCTAGCGGCGAGCGACAGCGGAAAGCAAGTCACCTTCATACATGACACTCCCAGATGGGTCAAAACAGGGACGCCTCGGACAGAAGAGCACCGGCCCCGAATGAAAGACGGCTTTTTCTGGTGGGCATTCGTGTCTCTGGTGCAGATCGTGACTGGCTGGTGGATGCAGAACCGCGGAATGTCTCTGGAGGAGTCAAGCGAGAGACACGCGTTCTACCTAACGAGTGACATTTATAAGCCGGGATCATGGCAAGCCAATAGGCTCAATGAGGTTGTCCCGGCCAATAGTGCGCTCAAATATTATCAAGAACGGGGATGGGCAGAGAAGGTCTGGGAACACACTCTGCGAGTGTGGGAGAGAGCTTTAGCGAAAGGGGCGGCGTCATGAAGCATTAGTAAGTTTCCAGTGTTAATGGACTTGGGTAACTGAGGACCTCCAATGTGATGTCAAGATAACTTTCACGATGACACGATGCCGGCATCGCCGATGATGTCGGGCTCAGGCTGAAAATCATTTTCCAATCACTTTCCTTCAAACGACGCCAATGTCTTAGAGTAACAGTCCTACGAGGACGCGCGATATATGCTTTTTTTCCCCCGCAGCCATGCCGTGTTATATTTGGTAATCTTCGAATATATGAATATAGTCTTCGAAATATCCGAGCATATTCTCTGTCTCGTCCCCCTTCCGCTTCTTGCTTGGCCGATCACCATCGGCTCGAGTCACCGCTTTATTTGCTGTGCCATGGGACTGGTTCTGCACTTCTCCTAGAGGAGCACGTGCGAGAGGATTGGCAGTTAATACACTGCTTGAAGATAAACGACGCTTTCTCCCACGACTTAACCTTGCTAATGCCTTCCTATATACCTTTGTATTCACTATCTCTTCGTCAAAAGGAAACTCAGTGGAGCTTGGTGACGATTCACGGCTGGGCGTGGTCTCAACGAGAGTCGTGTCATCGTCCATTCGAGGGGATTGTACCAGCTCTCTATGCGGGAATACACGGTTTTCAGGAGTTATTATAGAGCCGGACAGGCGCTCATTTAGGTTGTCGATGGAGGCTTGCATCCTTCCGAGGGACCTGTTGGTCTCATCAATTGATCTCCTGAATGCCGACCAGTCAGTCATCACTCTCTAAGAGGCACCACTTGGGCAAAACTCACGTGTTCAATATTCCCACAATGATATTCAGACTTTGCTTTTCCTGCTCCAGGCTAACAAGCATTCGTGATATCTCATCCTCCCTCCACATGACCGCAGCTTTCGTCCAGCTCTCAAGCCCAATCATGCCTTCTAGCTCTAATTGGAGACCCTGCAGAGTGTGCTGGCAACCACCAAGGAAGTACACAATCCGCTGCTCCTGTGGTATCGGCGTCGACATATCGCGATTGGCTCGGAGCATCCTGTCCACTTCGGAGAGGACCGCGACCGTCAATCCGATCCCACGCTCCAAGTTCGACAGGCTCTGCGGCACATCCTGGAGTCGTGATATCGTGTCCTTGATGTTCCGCAGTATGCACGTGCAGACGCCCGCAAATCCTAATGCAGCTGCTGTTATTGATAAGGGATCCATAGCTTGCTTCGGTGCAAATCAACCATGTGAATCAAGAGGCTGCACATGTGAAGGGTCGACAGAGCCAGAACGATTGCCCTGGAAACGGCGCGGTTGTGCTCTCAATGGCATCTTATAGACGCGGCGTACAAAATGCCTCGATCATTCTAGGGCCAGCTCGGTGGCCTGGGCGAGGCCATTACAAGGAGGCCATGCCGTAGAGACCTTGATAAACAAACAAAGCTCAAGGCTCTCCGGGTACTTGTAGGCAGAACACACTTGATAAGGATGCAAAGAGCGCAGGAAGTTCGCATTCGGGCAGTCCCCCGCACACGTCATGTCACATAATTTGGCGAACCCTTGACAGCAAAGGTGCCTGTGCAATTGGTTAAACAGCTTCCGATGTGGCTGTGAGTGGCCATCTCCCCAATCACAGTGCTGGGGCTGGAGAGCACCGCCCTGGCCAGGCCTGAAAAGAGACCTGGGTCCTGCATCCACTTTACGCGTCCAAGTTTGGGAGGTCGCCCAGACAGACGCGTTGAGTTCGCGGCAATAATCGTGATCAATTGAATCAATCTCACGGTTCTGCGCAAAGCTTGAACAGCTGGGTATGTTCTGCGTTAATTTCTGCCCGTGGCGATAGCACGCGCTTTGGCTGTGTGGTGAGACATGTGACATGTAATCATGTAAACCAATCATTCAATCAGGATCGCTCTGGTAGACGCTTCTAGCCTCTTAAATACCCCTGGCTGAATCCTCCCCCTTTTGGATGTACACCGCGCCCGACTCAAACCACCTTCGCCGCATCATCACCCTTGTACTCATATGCACCATCCCTAACCCCATGGTCGCTTGCGCTCTCATCGTACGCCACCCGCACATCATCAATCTCATCACCGACCTCCATCCAGCGATCGCTCGTCGCCGGGACGGGGAAGAAGTGGCACAAGACCCAGTACATGGCCGCCGCAACACCAAAGCCGCAGAAGAAGTTGAGGTTGTAGATGTACGTCGCGCCCGCAGGCACCTTGCGGCCGATGGCCCCGGCAAAGCCGACGACATTGATGAGGATGCCAGCGATGTAGGCGACGTAGGCGCGCCAGTGCACGCCGTAGGTGTAGTAGTAGGGGCCCGTCTTGCGCGCGTCGTACAGCTCCTTGATCTCGAGGTAGCCCTTGCGAACGAAGTAGTAGTCGCAGCACATGACGCCGGCGATGCTAGACAAGAAGACCGAGTACGAGGACAGGTAGGTCGTGAACTGGTTGCTGTCCGTCAGCAGCGTGTAGGGGCACATGGCGAGGCCGACCGCCGCACAGATGTAGCCGCCACGGCGGATGTTGAGGAAGCGCGGGAGCAGCGCCGTCATGTCCGTGCCGGCGGACACGGAGTTGGCGGCGATGTTGGTGCCGAGCTGGGCGAGGGCGAAGGCGAGAGAGATGATGAAGACGCCGAAGCGCTGTGCTGAACCACCGTCGTCGATGAATCGTTCGAGGAGCTCGAGGGGATCCCAGACGGGCTCGCCACCGTAAATTACAGCTGACGAGGATGACACGATGATACCGATGAACGATGTTAGAGCAAAGCCGAGAGGAATGGTGAACAGCTGTGGCCACAGAGCATCCTTGGGCTTTCCAGCAAAACGAGCAAAGTCAGGATCGTTCACGATACTAGAGCAGGTCAAGTCAGCGTTTTCCTCACTTAATAGGAGACCAAAAAGTCGGTCTTACAGCGTGGCAAAGTTAGCAATGGACGACATAATTCCTTTCACGAACTCCCAGCCCATCTTAGAACCGTGGAGCTTTGCGGGCTGCTTGACGACAGGGCCGACACCACCAGCGCGGACAATCGCCCAGATGAAGAAGGCGATACCGGCGCACGGAACGAAGTAGGCTTTGACCGTGAACAAATGACGGACTTTGTGGACGGGAAACCAGATGGCAGGCAGGGAGCACAGCCAGAAAATGAAGAAGGAAACCCAGTCAGCTGTGGTTGTGCCAGAGTCGTCGGGGAAGGTATTATGAATCGTATCACGGTCCTAATGAACGACGTTAGTATGTGAGACCAGGGATTCTCGATTCCAAAGAGATAATGAAAGGAACGTACCCATGACTTCCAGATAGATCTGATCATGAGATATACACAATGCCCACCGATATAAGCTTGCACGCCGTACCAAATACACGCTTAGAGACTGTTAGCAACAGAACAGACAATCCAGAAAATAAGAGCGGCGGTGCAGCTTACCCATAGCAGCACGGTTGAAGACAGGCCACAAACTTCCCCAGATACCGAAGGAGGCACGATTGACAACGGGGAACCCAATGTGATAGGTCGCACCGATGCGACCGGTGAGACAGACAAACATGGCGGCGATGAAGTAGCCAATCCAGACGCACAGCCATGACTGCCACCACGACAGACCGGCGACGACCATGGACGAGGAGATCATCCAGGTGTTGATGTTGAAGGAGTCGGCAATCCAAAAACCGACAAAGTTCCAGGGACCCCACTGGCGCCGCTCCGGCTCGACGGGCTTCAGATCATGGTTGGTGAGCTGTGCGCAGCCGCATTGTGGTTAGCGGTGTTATTCCCTCGGCGAATGCCCCGTTCACCTAGCATCATATGAGGAGCTTACCATGAGCTGGGCCGTGGTCAATCCCGGCTCGGCATCGACAGCAAGCTTGTCGCCCCATCGACGGAGCCTAGCCCCTTTCTCTTCAGCCATTGCCGGTGGCTAATGAAGCTATTTTTGAGGGGATGGGAGGAAAGGTGAGGTAAGAGGACGTTCCCGAGACTCTGGATGAGAAACGTAATAGACCCTAGGAGGGGAGTTTCCGTCGAGTAATAGCTGAACGGGAGAGGAAGTCTGTTTGAGGAGGAAACACAGAATGCACAAAGCTATGACGCGCGCGCAATGCACGTGAGGTAGCAGTGTAGTGGTAGTGTGGGGGAGGCTGTTATTGAATATATTATGTCAAGTTGGCGGAGATCTTCAACGAAGCCGTGGATCCTAAATGGGGTCCGGCTCCTGGGCTAAAGTGGCCTTAAGCGTGTCTAAGTGGAAAGGAACGACACTTCACTTGAGAGCTGTCAAAAGATCTAAGAACCGACTGATGGATGTCTTGGATGAAGACAGACATTGGGTCCTAAACAAGGGAATATGGGAGAGTATTTATCGTTTCGTGTTGATCATTATCCGAAGTTCTCACTAGAGAGCTCCGAGTGCAACGCCATGGTTGCGGTACCGGGGCAAGCCTTACGCCAGACTCGCGTGTCTAGACAGACGAAACATGCGACTTCAGGTTTGGCTCCCCCACGCGAGGAGCGATGACCGGTTGGTCCCTTGCTGCATGAACCCGAGCTGATCGATAGGGAGTCAAGGTGTAAGACCATAGAGAGAGAGGAAGAGAAAAATTTGCGCATCTAGAGACCGCATGATCTCAGCAAAGCGCAGTCGGAGAGGCCGTTAGGGCTGCCGCCGGCCAGCGGGGAAATTATGATGCATGCTCATCTCTGGTTGTTGTAATGGTGGTGAAAAGCCGGGGAACGAAGATCAACGTTACCCTTTTGGCCCTGCTTTTCCTCTGCCAAGGGACAAAGACAAGACAGGGGAGCTGTTCCTGCAAGAAGAAGACCTGCTGAACTGAAGGCGGCAGGCGTAACAAGACGCTTGGCCCCATCAATCGACAGGCATCTTATTGGCTGTGTCTCTTGTCTTATCACGGAAATCCATAGTGGGAATCATAAGAAAAGAGTCTTTTTTCTCTCCTTCTCTGCGACCAGCTGCGGCGCTACTGCGTCAAGATGCAGAAAATTTCAAGAGTTTGCACGGGCCACGGGACGGTGCGGCTACAGCCACCAAGAGGCACTAACACGGCGCCTGTTAAGACCCGAGGAGGTGCTAGCAAGGGGGTGTGAGGTGTGGTCCATCTGCTTATCAGCGCCGTCTCCCCCAACCCGCTCCCCGCATTCAAAGCATTACTCGATCTCATCGAGTCAACCTCCATCTCCCCAATCATGACGTGCCATCGCGCCGTCAAAAACGAAATCTGACAGCCTGCAACTCCCTGACCATCCCTAAACCCCTTCCAGCATCGCGCCCCCTCGGCCTTGTTCGCGGCCTTGTCCGTGACTGGTGGGAATGGCTTGGACCCCCTGGCAAAGCCTGAGCTGGTCTCTGTCTCCGTACCGATCAATGTCAATCTTTTCACGCAATTAAAGTGTCTGTCCAGGCCAAGCTATCTCCTAGGCTGATAGATAGAATGGTTGATTGATTGATTGATGACTCGATCAAAAGTTGTCAAGCAAACATGTTTCGCCATCACCTTCCCGATTGCCGCATTTACCGTCTTATCAGCGGCTTTTTCTTTCACTTCCTTGGCAGGTCTCTCAAGGTCTCGATGTCCGATCAATTCTCTCAGCTTCGTGCCCGACATCATGACTATTTCGGCTTTGTGCATGCGTTGGACTGGTACTTCTCCTTGAGCTAACTGGAGCTTAGACCATCCTCGAAAGCCAGCCGTCCGGAAGCTTGGTCCTCTCTGTGGTGATTGCGACAAAAAAGCAACAAGAAACACAACACGACATCATTGGCGCGTTGGCAGACATGAAGTGTAAGTACAGGGTTGCTGCTTTTGATAAGGCTCCTTGGCTCGGTGTGTCGTTCCAGCGTTCCCCTCCAGCTTACTTCATCCCGCGTCCAAGGATCAACAGCAAGTCCTGTACTTGTGTCCTCCCGATGATCTGGCCGCCCTAGAAGATCTAGGCACGCTGCCATCTATCACGATCAGGCATCATTGATCCGCGGGCAATTTGCCAATGTGGCAATATGCATAGATAAGGCGGGCCGCCGGCAACTTTATCCTCCCTCATGAACACTTTGCAATATACCGTCCGATGGTTTCATCGAACTCAAGGAATATTCTGATCGAAACGTCATTGTCTCATTGCGACACCCTGACACCCTAATGCACGTGCCAGGGCGCAGCTACCTTTACCTGTCAAGCTTAGCTCAACAAGCCCGAAACATTCCCATTCTGCTTCCTTATGAAGCGTCTAAGAGCTAGAGTTTGCCGTACTCGTCTGTCACTGCGATCTCCTCTCCTCGATTATAGAATTGAATCCTTTTAGGAGGGGCCCAATTTGGACTCGAGCCGAGGTGCCTGCCCCGTTGTGATAGCATGGAGACGTGAGAGTGGCACCAGCTCGGTGCTAGCATAAGGTAAAGTTACGATAGTGCCTTAAAAGGTAAGCTATACTTGGTAGAGAGCTCGCTGCTACCTGTCACGCCCTTCGAGTTATTGCGCGTGGCCTCCCTTCCAGAGCCTGGCCTCACATCTAATTCGTCTCGACCTCCAGTGAGGCCCTGGCCCGACCTATCATGCAGTCAAGCGACTCATCCCGGACTACTACTGATGCTCGAAGGGCTCACCAGTGTTTCCCTTTGGGGCTCTTCTAGTCCAGGATCACATGCGCGTGTCCGAACATTTCCAAATTATCATCTTTCAAGACAAGTACTTGCTTCCGGAGTAACAGGGAAGGAAACGCACTTCGACCGGGTATGAACGAAGAAGACGAATTGAGGAGCGCCTTTCCTCGAAGCATGAATCAAGATCTCACACATTGATCGCACATAACATCCATCATAGCCAGACTGACAGATCTATAAGGACCGGCTGAACCCGCCACGTTTCGACATGACCCTCCTCCCAACTCTACAGGATGACGCAGAGAACTATAGGCAGCTTATGGTGGACAGTATACCCACTCCCCTTACTTCTACCTCGGCTCTTCCCGCATTGCATCGCACTGCATTGCATCCCTGCACATCATGGAACTGCCGGGAATGACAAGGGCACCTTCTAGGCACACACTCTAGATTCTGACATCCCTTACGATCAAGAAACCACGGTGTTGCTCATCAGACTTGTCGGTGTCAGCTTCTTTATCCCACAACCATTCGTTGATGAACATCGTGCCGATTGCTTGAGAGACTTATTCCAGACTCTGGGCTCATGCTTCCTCCGGGCCTCGTCAAGCTGCCTGTGAATGAGACACTCCTCATTTCGTCGATGGCATCATATATTGGACCCATTTGTCCCGGCGACTCGACACGAAACCCCTGGGTTGGACACCATACTAAGCTTAAGCCGCTGCTGTCATTCAGCAATGTAACTGTCAACTGCACCAACAAAGCCTGGGTTGCATACTCCCTAGCCCTCATCGGGGTACTCGTTATGCGGTCGATCAAATTAGCGGCTGATTGTGGCTTTTCTGGAAAAGGTAGATCGTCAAAGTCGGGAAGGATCACTGTCAGCAAATTTCCGTATTAGGACGTGGATTGCGATGGCGTACATTTGCGTACTTAACGTGCTAAGCCACAACCACGGACAGCGCTTGCCTGGTCACGACGCGATCCTTCATGAGGCTTTACAGAAGACTTTATGAGCACGAAGTTGCGTAATTTTGCTTTTGCTGTTCTTTTGAAGTATTGGGACATGTCACAACTGCTAAAATGTGACGTGTGCTTCTTGAGGAATACGCGTTCGAGCTCAGTGGCTGTCGCGACAGACCCGAGTTAGCATGCCTAGATCGCAATGCCTCCGAAAAGTCGCAATACGTGTGATGGCATGGAGACAAGGATCCATCCCGTCCTCGCTTTACATAAATGGAGCGTCCTGCGCCAAGTTATCGACGAGAATTACATCCTCAAGCTGTCCTTCCTTTCTTTAGCTGCTTCAACTCAATCGTCACCACCCACATGAGCACAATGAAAAGCATTGTCCTCGGCGCCTTCGTCGCGGCAATCATTGACTCTATTTCCGCACAGACGGGGTCTGGTGGTGTATCAATTCCTCCAGAATACTACTATCTGTTGCCAGCAGGCTATGAAGGCAGCATCAACGCCAACTTCATTGACACGGAAACCGGCAATTCGTCAATCGATGCGATCTTGGCTGCGGCGCGCAACTCAACCTTCTATGCCTATGACGATTCGTTCTACACCATAGTCGACGCTTCGCCTCAGATCACAACGATCAGTGCCAGCAACTCGACTTTTGTGGCGGCGAAGGAAGGTGGTGTGTGGGTGCCAGAGCACAATCAAGTCTGGTTTGATGGCGGCGGTGATGATCCTCGACCGTATTACATCCTCGACATGAGCACCTACGAAATCACTCCACCCGGAAACAATACGATCCCGCCAATCGTTTCGGGAGGTTCCTACCACGACGGTGCCGTGTACTTTGCATCACTGGGTCTGAAGTCCCTGTCTGCCGTCCCAGCCATCTACGCAATTGATGTAGTCACGGGTGAGCACAGAACTGTGATCAACACATACGGCGGTGTCCCTTTCAACTCGATCGACGATGTGGCGTGGGTCTCTCCGCAGGCTCGAGCTCGTGCGCTCATCCCGGCGAGGACAACCTGTTCTTCACAACCCTCGATCTCGGCGCCAACGGAGAGACGTGGTTGAGTGATGCCGTCTTGCCCAATGCCGTATGGCGTTTCACCCCTTCCACCAAAACAGTCCAGGCGGTCATCTCTCGCGGAGACATCCTCGCGCCAAATGGCATCGCTGCTGACCCCAATGGCAACCACCTCTACGTGAGCGATGTAGCGCTTGTTCAACTCACTGGGCCGGGATCCAACTCGTCAGGCTCGCCAGCAATCTACAAGTTCGATCTGGACGCCGATTGCAACCCGGTTAACAAGCGTCTCTTTGCCATCGATAGGAGCGGCCTTGCAGATGGAATGAAGGTTGACAACTACGGTCGTGTCTGGACTGCCGAGTGGAACGGAATTGTTGTCCGAGACTCGCGCGGGAGGGAACTGGGCGTGTTCAATGGGGAGCAACTTGTGGAGGACGAATACGCGCCGATCGAGAACTTTGCGCTGGCGGGTGACAAGTTGGTAATTCTTGCTGGAGACAAGATACTGGTCGTGCAGCTCAACCAGGATGTCACTGACCCTGCTTCTGCGACCAAGCAAAGACGTGGACTGCCTCACTGAAGGCTCCTTAGGTTTAAGGGAGCGGTCTATCATTCTCAATGACAAGGTTTGAGTCCTAACTCTAATAGCTTGTGATAATACAAAGATTACCAAAGTCAAGCCCAGGCTATAGTTCCAATCGCTGAATTTTATGCCGTTCTGTAAAATGTTCTCAAGATGCTTTCCCCCCTTGTCTTTGAGAACTTGAACAAGCCTGCAATAATCTGCTCAGCCTTTTTTATTACTACGGCAAGTTGTAATGGCCTTTCCACAACCGAAATTAAATGTCAACCACTTCATAATGATGTAGTAGCGAGGGACATAGTGTGTTGTATATCAAAGGTTTGAAATTCTCATGTAGAAATCTAAGATATCTGTAAAATTTCAAGCATATCGTGTCAGCTGGATATAATGACTAGGTTATATAAGATAATTACGCATTTTATGTCTCAAGAAACAACTGTCTTAGATATTCTTCAGATGAATACAACTTTTTATTCCTGCTTAATAATCCGAGTGCCGTAACGCCATGCTCAATGTCCACCTCTATTGGGATCTCCAGAGGCAATGGAAGACCTCAGACTGTAGAGTCCCACGATGTAGAAGATACCAGATGCTGCCTTAAGGGAGCCGATCTACAATGCTCATTTCAACGGCACGGGCCCAAGATCCTGCCATGTCTGCCCATCGTACAACACCTGCCATAATACCTCATCGCGCTGGAAGAAGCACCTGTTCATATCGGTCTTGCTCTTCAGCGTGACTTTCACCCCGTCCCAAGCCTGCTCTGTTAGGCACACGATGTCTGTTCCGTCATCGGCATCTCCTAGGACCTCGTCTGTTGATGGCCCCTGCCAAGACGAGCTGTCATTCTGCCACATATATTGCAAAGCCCCGGAGGTATCCCGGTAAAGCGCGTATGTGTTGATGAAATTGTCTTCTCCACGTGCGTATGCAAAGGCGCCGATCGAAGATGACGGAATCTCGGCATGAATTTGCCCTGTTAAGAGTATTAGGACCTTCGGGTATGCACACTATTGCATGAATACGGGAAACGCAACGGTTATACAAGTACAATGAAAGACATACCATAATACCACGACCAGTCCTCTTCCAAGACCGAGGGATTAGCTCTGTCCGCAACGTACGAGGTAAGATAGCCGTCGGCATCACGATACAAGATGGAGGCCGACTTGGAATAGGTGACTGCAGCAGTCAGTACAGCCATGCTTGTCCCTGTTGATCCTGTGATCTGGAGAGTCCTGTTAGGCCACGCTGTGTTACTATCACGGATCCAGAGCATCGAGTCATTGGCCAGTTGCGTCACCAAAAAGGGGTGATACGCGCCGAGCCGTGTCGTTGGGTCTACCTCTATCTCTAGGTTGGCGAGACCAAATCTTTGCGCCCCCTTGACGCCCGTGTCTGGTCTGAAAACCAAAGCTTTCAAAATGGATGACTTGTTTAAGAAATAGAGCTGGGCATCGGGCTATGTGATCAGAATGGGCACGTTAGTCTCTCCCTGAGTTCGGGGAGTCTCAGCAAGCATCTTACCGGATCATTCTCCAGATAGGACGACGCAGCCAATGGTGTGCCAGGAAGTGTGGAAATATTGTCAAGCAATATTGTATCTATCCACGAATCGTTGTAACTGAAGTAGTCTGTATAGCGGATTTTATCGTCTAAGTCCTGAAAGAATAATCGGAAGCGGAACGTGCTTGTGTCCTTGATCCGGTATCCCGTCACAGCAAGTCTCGAGTTTTGCCGCACAAGCGTATTTGTCGGCGTGGAGGATGTCGCAGTACCGGTGCTAGTGGTCGTTAGGGTGCCTGTTGTTGAGGATGCACCTTCGGATGAGTCGTTATTGCTGTTGTTACGTGATGCTCTACTCCCAACAACGCCTCCCACGACGGCTCCGATGATAACGGCGACTAGTACGATGCCGCCGATGATCCACCATACTCGCTTCCTCTGTGCCGCCGCCGCCACCGGGGGTGTCGACGCCACAATCTTCTCGGCTTCCGGTGGCTTCGGATCGGCGGGGTATAGACCGGGCTGCTCCGGCACGACCTCCAAACCAGACTCAAATGCGCCGGTCTCACTGTGGCCAGGCGACCGGTAGGACTGGTGAGGCGACACCTCCAAACCCGGTTGGTTTTCCATCGACCACCCTGGTGCGACTGCTTCGCAGCCAGCCGATTTGATTCCGGGCTGGCTTCTGTCAGGAGAATTTGCTAATTGATCAAAATTCTACAGCATAATCGTTGCGAGACTGCTGGGGGCAATTGGTTCTCAGGACTTACTCTCCACAGGTAGGTCAAGAGTAAGAAAAGAATTAGGAGGACAAAACTGAAGAGGTAGCACAGCGAGCACTGGAAAGGGTCGAAGGATCTCATCAGAGGCGCGTATCCGCCCGCCCCGCCCTCTCCTCCTTCCAATGTCACATAAAGGTGCAGCCAAGAGTAACATCTGACGGTCTTTTAAGCGAAATTGGGGCCAAATGTGGATGAGGCTTGGCGGCTGTTGCAAGTCTAATAGGTCTGTGTAACCAATTGCTCGTTACACGATGACTGATGGGGTGAGAAAAGCCCAGCCCCAGGCTATGCACTTCAACAGGCAAGATTCATAGCGACACAGCCACACGTAAGAATATGCTCGGAGAAAGCCTATTGGACCTGATCCATCTGTCGATTCAATTGACAGTCGGATCTCAATCTTTGATTCAAGCCTTGAGGTTCTATCAACCTGTTCGAGATCGACCCGCTGTTACATAATGAGATTCGTCGGAAATAACCAGGATGCACTCCGGCCCGTCGGCTATGGACGTTCATCCGCTACTGACCATCAAATTATCACTAAAAGAAGCAAGACGAAGCTCAAGAAACAGGCTGGTATCAAAAGAGCCGAAATTATTCCTGAAGCACCTTGATTGAGGGCTGAGGGCAACAGTTGATCAACGTCCTAGCAGAGCTTACTTTTCAGAACAGTCCATAAGCCAGATTTCCCATATTCCCGATGGACCGGTAGCGACAGGAGAATACATATCTTCTTGAAGATTGAGCCTCAAGGTTGAACTGTATAGTTTGCTTGATATGAGCACATGTAAGCCGAACTAGATATCACAACGGGAACAGGTTATGACTTGAGGTTGGTACCTTCCTTTGATTGAATATGGGACGAGGGCGATATTGCTGCTTGGGCAATTTGATCGAATCAACTGGTCCCTATGGAAACACACTTTATCTTAATGATGATCCTACATTTACCGTGAGATTCAGGTCTGTTGCAAATTCTCACACGCATTCTTTTGTGTCTGTGTGGGAATTTAGAGGTCCTTATTGACACCCTCACGTGACTGCCGTGATTTCTAGTGCCAATCGTTCTTAGGTCGCGGGGGAACTAACACATAACCTAACCCAGATAACAAATCCTATTCCTTCCATGCTCCAGTAGGACCAGAGTATTAGGCCCAACGCATTGCTATAGGGTGTCAAGATCCGTGTATCAGTGTTATCAGGTAATGGCAATTTGAAGACAGGATGGCAGCGCGGGCCTCTCGCCCTCTAGGATTGTCCTACCAAGAGGATGCCCCAGGCTTATCGTCAGCTGGAGATGCGGAATCCGAGCCGGGCAACTCTTCCAAGAGAAGGGGATCAAAACACATTCGCAGAGCTTGCAATGTTTGCCGCCGGAAGTATGTTTAACACAACATTGAGTCGAGTCATGGATGGCTAATGCTTACTGGTGGTCATAGGAAGACTCGGTGTGATGGACGACCAACATGTGGTAGGGAACCTTGATATACAGTATTATCCTGGACTTAGCTCTTATTAACTGTGCTCTTGAGCAGCTCTTTGTGATTTGCATGGCGATGAGTGCACTTACGACACGGCCCAAGATAGACGACGACCAGTGCGTAAGACCTATGTAGCTGCTCTAGAAGCTCAAATCACGCATCTGGAAAGAGAGTTGAAGAGACATACCGAACAAAAAACGCAAGAGGATAACGATGAAGAGCTAGATGACAGAGAGATGGAGGAGTCTACTAGCTTGAGCCCAGATCAACGATCAACACGCCCCAGTGGGAAAACATCCCAGCCCGTTGAGCGTCTTCAGGTATGTCATGTTTCTTTGCCTCCTTTTTTTGTTCCGTTCTTTTGGATTGAACTGCTAAGCTAGGACTAATAGATGGACAATGCTGGAGAAACGCGCGAGTATGGGCCTACTTCAATGTTCAAACACCTGCCCACCAATGAAGACTCCCCAGATGCTTCGATCTTGTCCGGAGTGTCACCCCTCAGCATCAATTGTGCCTTCTTGGAGGGTTCTTCTATATGGAATCTTCCAGAAGGCTTTGACGGGAAGATGCACCAAGATACGCTGCAAGTCTTCTTTGCATTCTTCAACCCCTGGTGCTGGTGGGTCGATGAAGATCGCTTCCGGCATGATATGACAATGTCGCCTGCTCCCACGATCCCAGCTATCAAGCGTACACTTCGAACAGCTTACTATAGTCCCTTGCTTCACTTTGCTATTCTCGCTGTCGGCGTTATGTATTTGGATTATCTTAACTATTCTGACCGAGAGGCTCTCGCTAATCAATTCGCTCGGAATGCGGCAACATTTTTTGAAGATGAGATTGAAGCTGCAAAGCTAAGCGCGGTCAGTGGTTTGATGCTATTAGGCTCACATCACGCCGGACATGCTCGACAAGGCCTGGGATACATCTACGCTGGAATTGGTATGAGACTGACTCGGATACGTGAGTGTCCCTCGATTTTTATTCTGCGGCTATAGGTGAACATCGAGCTTCATCCTCTCTAACGCACCTTCATCAATTAGAAGGGCTCGGCATCGACGCTTCTTCCTGGGTGGATCAAGGCGTCATTAGTCTTGATACGAAACGGTCTCGGGACCGTGTTTGGCATAATGCTTACATACAGGATAAACTTTGGTCCACTTATGTTGGGCGAGCTCCTGCTCCTAATCTTTCTCACGGCCAAATGCCCTTTCCAGCCATTTCCAATGAAGAAGATGCTATGCCGTGGGTCATGCCAAACGAGACTGGCTCTGATCGTATACGGGACTCTCGCATATCATCCACGTTCACTTGGACTTGCAAACTTGGAAGAATTATCGAACTTATTTTGACCAACATGTGAGTTGTCGGAAAAGGTGCAAAAGGTTCGTATTGCTGACTGATTGTCAAGTTACTCGAGCAGACGAAGTGCTTATTCCGAGAATGCGCAAAATGCTAAATTTAAAATCTCGTAAGCACGTCGCCGACCTCACGAGCGATTACATTCTGATAATAGCAGTGTATTGTTAGAAAAGTGGCTTGCAGAGCTTCCCGAGGCACTTCGAGTGAATGCTGCCATGATTCGAAACCAAAACGTCCCGAATCTGGTACCTCATGTCCTGGTCATGAATATGGCTCACGCCTTCGCGGTGATATTATTGAATAGACCAGATTATTGCGACACTTCTAAGTTACTTGAAACGACGCCGAATGCTCCGAGTATCACGTTCGCGACGACCGCTACTGAGAGATGCAACCAGGCCGCGTACGTTCTCATCGGTAGAGTGAAATAGATGAACCTGAAACCCATGCTAATCCCTCAATCATCTCAGTCTGCGGCTCCTACGTTTAGCTGAGGTAAAGTCTCGAGCAACTTGTATTCTTTTAGTCCCTGAGTCTCGTGTTGCTTAAGTGTCATGGATATTGACTGAAAGTAGTTGTTCAATCGGACATTTAGCCTTCGACATGCGCCAGTTTCGATGACCCAGTTTACTTTTACTGCGGGAACCATCCATCTCCTTGCGGTAGCCAACGGTAAGAACATCGACGGAGACACAGAATGTGTCAAAGGTTGTATTGCGGCCTTGCATTCGATCGGGCAGACCTGGAAATGCGCGTTTCAAAGCGGGAATGTCCTAGAACGGCTATTGCGCGAATGGCACCCGTCTTCAAGCACAATCACGACTGATACTGATACTACGAGATCAAACATATCTGAACAAGGCCGGAATGATCAGATAGATGTGGAGAGGATGTTGCAACAGAACCCTCAAGTGGCTCGGCAGCTACGCCGCTTAGGCTGGGCACCTCCAAGAGCAGATTTCAGTCCCAACCCGATGACGTTTGTCCCGGAGTCCGAGACTGTTCTCACCACATCAAGCTTCCCGGTAAGTTACAGTCAACAGAGGCATGGCGATTTGTTTTCGTCATCACTCTTGGCATCGGCTGGATATGCTAAATGGATTTCGTAGGCCGGGACCCCAGACCTGGAGCTATCACATCAATCGTTTGTTTCGCAGGAAGCTGGACTGAATGATATGTCATGGATGTCACAGCCTTTCGGGTGGACAGATCACGCTTACACTTCGACGCTACCTCCAATACAAGAGCAGTCTCTGTTTGAAATGGTCAGGGGAACTGACGGTATGGCGCCTGAATCGTGGTCCAACCGTTTATTCCCCTCACCAGGCTCATACTATGGACTATAACAAGGATGGCGAAACTTGTATTTACGTTTAAGGATAAAGAACTGATATGAATCCTTCAAATGAGCTATCATTCCAAATAAATGACATACTTCTTGAACATCGACACGGAAAGTTACAGAGGTTGGTTGAGCTGAACGTGGCCAATAGGGGTAGTGTGAAAGTGATGATGCAGGTTGGAACAACGGCATCAGGCATCAAAGTCTCGGGACATCTAACCCAACTACCATTTGGCACGGACTGGATAGGAAGGTTATTCTAGTCAATTTGCCGATTTCCTGCAGGCGTTGCCGCCCCTTCAGAGGTCTCTTACGGCGTGGCTGTCCGTGGCCGGAAAATGAAATTCCGGCTTATCTTGCTAGTGCCATTCTCGGTCGTTGACTGTTTTGCTATTGGCTCATACAAACTCCTAGTTGGTATCACCCAATCAAAGTTCAGTTATACTACAGGTTACAATCCGAAACCATTGACACATGCTGCAATCTTCGATTGAGATCGTGTCCTCGTATTCCGGCTTAGATTGGCCGGTGCTTACGTGCCGGGTTACCCAAGATGAGTCTAGAAATTCCTGGTGTCGAGTAGATCGCCTGTTTCTCAAACTTACCCCCTACTTCCTATTCGATCATATCCATCCCTTCTCAAAAAGCATTATGCCAATTCACATTGATGGAAGTCCATTACGCAAGGCTTTACAGGAAGGTCGGCATGCCTTGGGCGTGCAGCTGGTTATGCCATCCGCACATGTCGCTCGCATCGTTGCGGGTGTTCCAGGGCTAACTGTAAGTCATCCATTGGCATTGGACGATGAAGGCATGCAGTAGTGCTCAACAATGACTTGTATAGTACGTATTGATCGACCTAGAGCATGGAGGCCTGTCTGATTCTGAGATGCACACTGCCATACACGCGGTGGCTCCTTTTAACGTTTCGCCAATCGTTCGGCTTCCATCTAGTGAAGGGTGGCTGATAAAGAGAGCTCTTGATGCAGGAGCTCATGGCATAGCGATTCCGATGGTCTCAACACCTGTGAGTTACACGATAATTGTACATGTACTTTGAGTTGAAGAGATCTAAGTCAGACTAAATTGATCATTATCTGTTTGTAAATTAGGACGAAGCTGCTGCAATCGCTGCCGCTGCTCGATTCCCACCCCATGGCACACGTGGCTTCGGCTCTACCTACTCCAGAGATGCATTTGGGTGGTCATCCGATGAGGAATATCGACGCAAGGCAAATCACGAAATTGTTGTCGCAGTAATGATCGAAACTCGGGAGGGATATGAGAACATCGAAGCTATAATCAATACCCCAGGAATAGGTATGCGGCCACATATCAAGGCACACATCTACCGCTCAAAGCAGCCAATAAAGCCCGAGATACTAATAGTAGTTCAATAGACATCATTATTACAGGAGAAACAGATCTATGCCTATCAATGGGTTATGAGCTAAACTCAAGTAACCCGCCGCAAGAAGTAATTGATGCCATTGATCACATCTCAGCTCTTGTTAAAGCTGCTGGAAAATGGCAAGGAGGTCGAATTCGGCCTTCAACTGGAGGCGTAAAAGCAATGATGTCGAGAGGCATCCAAATGATTGGAGTTGCCTTGGACGCCTGGATATTAAGAGATAGCATTGCAGCCGCGGTCAAGGATGCGAATGCATCAATGTAGATCAATGATATAAATCATAGGCCTAATTTTATTAAGAACAAGGCAGTGACTTTATTGAATGTTATTTTACCGGATTAGATCTGGATTTAAAGAACTTGAAGCCTGCATCATGTTACGATTGCTCATGAATATTCCCCTTCAACACGGTATGGAGCTAATGAATAGAATAGTTTGCCTGAAGTCGACATAAATCATTCTCAACTTTACATAACATCTTACTCATTGAGTGTGTCCCATTACTGACTACTGAAGAAGAAGGTTGTGAGCAAATTGGATTTAAAGGAAACGGCGAGACAAGGTTGCTGATCAAACAATAGATGAGAGCGCGTCATCAGTAAGTGTACCTGAAGAGATGATTCTGGAGGTAATTAGTGTTGGGATTTCTCGAAGGTGCCTCAAGACGCCACTAACCTGTTTGTCCGTCAAGTCCGCAAAAGCATGCGTGGCGCTATCTTCCTGAGGATCTGGCGCTTCGCGTTCCTCTCTCTCCTTCTTGTTATTGAGCCAAAGCAAGTAAAACCGAAACCCCAGAGACATAAGACACTGAAGAGCAAAGCTTCCTAGAATAACACCAATGCCCATCCGATAGCGAGGTTTGTCTTCGTCTCTGAAAAAGAAGGGCCCGGCAATATTACCAGCGCAGTACGCAATCCAGACAATACCACTCGTCACAACTTTCTTAGTTGTGCCTGCTGTATTTGAGGCGATGAGGGCCAGAAGCATTACATATGGAGCATTATATGCACCGGTTAGATAGTAGCCAAAAAGAAGAGCCCCACGAGGTCCACTGAGGGCGAACTGCAGAATAGTTCCTATCATTGGGATAAGAATAACCGCCGACATGTAAAAAAGCCGTTTACCGACAGTGTAAGATATGCAAAGACCGACAATAATATTGGCAACTGTAGCGACGAATCCCCAAGGCATTGAGAGAAGTGTGGTGTTTAGAGTGCCTAGAGCATAGTGTTAGCTAGTACGGTAACTAGAGAAGCCAAAAGACGTGTGAAAGGGTCTTACTGAATCCGAAGCCTTTGATGATCACTGTGGAAAATGCGTTCAATCCTCCATTTACAAGATTTGAGATAAAGGCAAATAGAAAGTAAAACCACGTCTTTGGGTCAAGAATTGTCTCGATCACTTGTTCTCTTTTGAAGTGGCGATTGATCATGCCGGTTTGGTTATGTTTCACACGCGCTACAGCGGCGAGCTTTTCCTCGTGGTTGAGAAACCAAGCTGTGACTGGAGAGTCGGGAAGGACGAAGAACAGCATCACACCCCAACCTGTCGTAAAGGAACCATAAACAATATAGAGGTATTGGTAGAGATGAAAGCCGTGTTGAACGTGCCATTGTCCGATAGCATATGCAAACAGACCGCCAAGCATTCCGGCAATAGAGTTGAACCTATACTCAAATCAGCCTGTCTACCGATAGGACGTTCAACTGGAGTTTTGTCTCACCAAAAGGCAGATCTCAAAGACTGCTCCTCCCTTGTCCACCATATTGAACACATGAGGAGAAATGTGGGTAAGACGCAAGCCTCGAAGATACCTTGGAAGAAGCGAAGGACGACAAAGCCAGCATAGTTCTTCACGAAGCCCTCTCCAAGGAGAATGAGTCCCCAGCAAATGCAATTTATCTGTTGGCAGTGCGTTAGCCGACGAAGTACAACAAACGCTGCATGTATTCATATTGGACAGCAATCGTCGAGGAATGGGTTAGAGACTTACCGATATCAATTTACCAAGAGGAAAGTGCTGGGTCATGTAGGAGACCGCTGGCTGCCAGATCAAGAATGCGAAATAGAAAATAGAGGCGCTCCACGAAAACTGGTCACCGTGCATGCCGAGGACCGTGGAGAGGCCGTACTGCAAGTTGTCAGCGACACTCTAGACTCGGCATGGATCAGAAGGCATGCTTTTATTAAACTTACGTTATTTGCATAGTTGTTAGACACCTTGTCCAAGAAGGACAGGGTAGCGGTGCAGGAGATGAGCGGGAGAAGAATGAAGTCAATCTTGCGACGAACTCGACGCTCTACTTCGGGAGAAGGCTCATAACCCGCATCTAGCTCATAAGCGAGATTGAGAGCGATGTCGCCGTGGCCTCCACTGATGGTCTTGTCCATCGTGCCATGCTGGATGCTCTGTGTGTCGTTATCTGGAACAATCTCGGAGGACTTCGGAGCCATGGCTGGAATATCGGTGGCGGGGCTTTAGTACAGCGCAACGAACCACGACTTTGATGGGATTCAGAAATCCGGATATCGCATGAAATCCGTTCGAAGTTGACTGTCTTGTACTTCGTCAACTCTGGACTTATCAGCAAGAGTGCCGGGAAGCCAAGCCAGACCGTTGATAAGAAATTAGCTAAAGAGTTGCGACCTGATCGCTGTGAAAGACATATCGCGGGTCACCTAGTCCTGACTTGGACGATCTTAGCACAAAGCGGATAGCTCAACCAACCCAGTCGCCGGAATTTGATATTCCGCGGGTCATGGAGATCCGCCCCAGCTTAGGTCCCCAAACAACAAGCTCGGTTACACAGTAGCAATTTGGAATTGATACCTAGAATACATAAGCAACATTGGAGAACACCTTTCGGATGCTGATAAAGCCAAAATACAACAACCTTGGCAGAAAACAACTGAGCCTGCTATTCCCAAGATACTCTTATCTGAAGATTGCCCATTAATCGTCTAAGATGGCACCTAGTGCAATTGAAGAACCGTCCACCGTGACTACCTTTGAGGCCAAAGGGGCACCTCCGGTGGACAAGCTCAAAACAGTGATGGTAAACACGGAAGGCTTGAAGTATCCTGAGTACTACCCGTACAACGACCCAAATGACGTCTTCCCCGAGCCTGAGCCATTCGAGTATCACGATCGTGCACTAGATGCTGATCCAGCGATGCCTGTGTTCTACAACGATCATGTCAAGATTGAAGAGGTGCGTATCCGGCATATCATCGGTTTCACGACATGATTGAGTTTCGATTTGAATAATCAAAGGATATCGGCGTGGGAGCTGACCTTGCTGTTCTTTTTTAAGCCATAAGAGCTTTGCTAACATGTTTGTCATGGGACAGCTTACGCCATATATTGGAGTTCGTGTTACAGGTCTCGATCTGGCGTCTCTGGACAAAGCCGGTCAAGATCAGCTGGCTCTTCTTTGTGCCAAGAAGGGTATCGTATTCTTTGGCAGTGATGAAAAGGTCAAGCAGACATTCCGAGACGTTTCATTGAAGAAAAAGTTAGATATGGTTCGTTATTATGGGCAGCTTCACCAACACGCAGTCCAACCGAGACCGCCAGAGTCTACTGAGATCTCTGTTGTGTATCAAGACAACATGAACACGGTCAGAGTAAGTAGATATCAAAAGCCAGAGTGTTTGAGCAAAAGAGACTCGGCGTATAAAGAATGATTGTTAAGGCTGATTGTGATTAATAGAAACACTGGTGGCCCAATCGACTATCCAGAGCTATCTGGCATATCGACCAAAGCCAAGAACATCAGCCACCAGGAATGACGTTTTTTTGTTGTATGCAGAGTGATGCACCCTCCGGAGGTGACACTCTTGTTGGTAGTCTCGTTGAGGCGTATGAGCGACTGAGTCCACCTATGAAGCAGTTTCTTTGCGGTCTTAGAGCAGTGCACTCTTCAAAGGTCATGACGGCGAAGGCGGCAAGAGTTGGCGGGGCTAGTCGGAGAAAGGAGGTCGAATCAACCCATCCTGTAGTTTATGAGCAACCGGTCAGTGCCTAAAAGCATCCCCTTAACTCAATACACAATCAAGGTCTGACGGTTTGCAAGTCAACCGGGTATAAGTCGCTTTACATTAATCCAGAACGAATCACTCACTTCGAAGGTCTGAGGCACGAAGAAAGCGAATACCTTCTCAAGTTCCTCAGCGATCACATTACTAAGGGTGCGGACTTTCACGCGAGATACAAATGGAGTGAGGGTGACATCTGCGTCTGGGATCAGGTGAGTCAGAATTGTCCTAACTTGCTCGTGTTGGGTCCATCAGTGCTGACCAAATGCAAAGCGCGTGTGCATTCATTCGGCCACTTTGGATAACATGGAACATCGTCGTCATTTTATTAGAATCACCGCATTAGCCGGCGTGCCGATACAGGCGAAGTATACGCCGCCCGAGAACGAGGATATGTATGCCGAGTGATCTCCTCAAGACTATTTCAGGCGGCCGCTGGAGCTGTTTTGCTATGGAAATAACCAGACATCTCAATGTTTTTTAGGTAGGCGTCGGGCAAGTACAATTATAGCTTCGATTTGTCACAGATTCTTGGATCGGGTGTATGATGCAGGACTAGTCCACCAACGAGCCGACGAGCTCGTGATAAACAGATGCACCGCTAGAAGAGCACTTTATGTAGCAGCACTGGAGAAGTGAATAGTATAGGAGAGAACAACTAAATACAAGTACGTATACTATAGATCCACTTCATTTATCAGGGTGATGATTGGTATGGTATCGTGAAAGGCTTTGGATGGTGTTCATTTGGGAGTGGCACAATCGCTGGCCTATCATTGCACACGTGGTGGGTTCCTCGATGCTAGACCCCGGACATTGTCTTAAAGATATGCTAAAAAGCGCGCCATGCGGCACAGACGCTTGGCAATGCTCGCTCACCTGTCCCCTTTTAGGACATTAACGCGGCTAAGAGTCTATTACGAACACCATGATCGCAGACAAAATTCATGTGGGCGTGTGGCCGTTTGCTCTCGGTATCTTTTCTGTCATCTGTAGAATTGTGTTTTGACACAAAGCCATGTCGAGCACATTAAGAGCACTGTTTGTGCTCCTGGTTACAACCTATCACGCCGTCAATGCATTCACAGTATTCAAGTCGCCTTTTTTATACGACTGGGGTTTCTACGGGGTATTCCCACGAAGTTCGTACAAATCTTTCAAAGGAACCGCGCCTCTCCTAAACTTTCTGCGGTGGGATAGAGATTGTGACGATGGTGGCTATTATCTTCTATCGCCGCGAGGAAGCATGGTATCTAAGCCGGGACCTGTGATGTTCGACCCTCGAGGGAATCTCGTATGGACAGATGACAGCTTCGGCGTAGTCACTGACTTCAAAGTGCAAAGCTACAAGGGCAAAAGTTACCTGACTTTCTGGTCCGGAACTGATGGTGTGAAATATCGATACGGACGAGGGATCTATTACATGCTTGATGAGACGTACGAAGTCTTTCGATCAATTCAATCCGTCGGCGAAGGCTTAATGGGAGACCTGCATGATCTCCAAATTACAGAGGAAGGTACCGCTTTGATGACCGTCTATCTCAATACGCCAGCAGATTTGTCCGCGATTGGAGGACCGGCTGACGGCTGGATCCTTGACAGTATATTTCAAGAAGTGGATATTGAAACGGGCACACTCTTATTTGAATGGAGAGCATCTAAGCATGTTGGCCTTCGAGACAGTATGCTTAATTTTGCTCTGGAAGGCAAATCAGCAGGACGCGACCCTCAAACATCCTTCGATTTCTTCCACATTAACAGTGTGGACAAGGACGAGAGCGGCAACTATGTCATTTCGGCTAGACATATGCATAGTGTCATGTGTATCAGTGCCACAGATCCCAGTGAGATTCTTTGGACTCTTGGTGGCACGAAGAACAAATTCCACGACTTGTCCGATGGGCATGCGACCGACTTTGCCTGGCAACATCACGCCAGAGTTCATGCCAATCACACCATAACCATCTTCGACAATGCCAGATCCGAATCAATAGAGTACGTGGGCGAATATAGTCGAGGTCTCCTTCTGCAGCTCGACACAGCGGCTTGGACAGTGAAACGACTTGCCGAATACGCAGATCCAAGCCACCGCTATCGGGCTCAGTCTCAGGGGTCGGCCCAATTGATGGATGATGGGAAGATGCTATTGGGCTATGGTTTCCTTCCCAACCTGGTAGAATTTGCTTCAGATGGTCGCGTATTATGTGACGTGCGTCTCGCGCCGTTAGTTATCTCTTCCTTTGGGATGGTCACGTCATATCGAGCATTCAAAACTAGTAGCTGGGTTGGAAAGCCGAAGACAATTCCCAGTATATATCTTAGGGCCTCAGACCGCCGCATGTTTGTCAGTTGGCTCGGCGCCACGGAGGTCGACCGATGGATTCTACAAGGCGCGGATTGGGAGGGTGTTCAACAGGATCGCTACGTTGACCTTCTAGAGAAGGATAAAGATGGATTTGAAGTATCAATAACTCTCCACGACCAAATGCCTGAATACATTCGTGTCGCTGCGGTGGATGAAAAGGGCAATGTGCTCAAACACAGCGAGGTCGTGAGCCGAAAGAAGGGCAATGCACCAGCAACTTGGATAGGAAGTCCTTATGTTACGGCTGGCTTATGTCTCGCCATCATATTCGTGCTTCTATGCTTCAATAGGAGGAAAATATTGCATAAAATTGGGCAAGTTAGACGGACGAAGCTATCGGGGGCGAATTATTGGTGGGGGCGTAAGGACATGGCTGCTGTACACGAAGTGCAGCGTTTGTTTGAAGATTGAGACACGATCATAGCAGTCTGGTTCTAGATGTTCTATTAATGCTTCATAGCGATAATGATCATGAAATCAAGTTTTCACGTTCTTCCATACTGTTCCTCAGTACTGCAACTGGGGTTCTCGCCAGTTGTCCTTCTCGACATAATTGCCATCAGCTCTGAAGACAAAAATTTTCCTCCTGCACAAGTAACCCGGCCACCTCGGCACCCCATCCATTCCATGTCCATTAGGATCCAACTTATGAATGAAAGATATCCAAGCTCTGGAAATCTGCTTGGAGAGTGTATAGTATTCTGGAAATGGTCCAATCCAGTTGCTATTATTCCTGCTCGCGGATGGTTCTATATTGAAGACGAAACAAATTTCAGCGTAATGTGTGGAGAATATGGGCGCTTCTGTGGCAACGAGCTCTTCAGACCCATCCCATGGTGGCTGATCAAATCTATAGGAGTACACTGGTTTGCGCCTGTGGCTCGGTGATAGCCAACGCTGAAGGCCCCTGCAGATTCACCGGCGATCGTTACTTTGGATGGGTCTCCGCCGAACGCTTCTATGTTCTCATTGATCCATCTGAGAGCTAGGCGTTGGTCGAGCAGACCAATATTAGACGCACCCTCTACCACAGTCTCTTTAGAGGCAAGGAAGCCCCATCCTCCAACTCGATAATTGAGCGACACTGCGATAATTGGCTCACCTATTTCCACAGAGGCGTTGACAAGATACGAAGTGTTATAACAGGGATCCGCACTTCCGCCAGCTGTAAACCCTGAATTTAAGTTGGCCAGTCTCTTGTAGAGTCCAGCAAGAGATGTTTCACTTGCCTCCTCCATAAATCCAAACAAAGACGGGAAGGTCATCCCCTGGCTGTATGCCAGATGGACGTACAACATCAACAGTCAAGCAATCTAAGCACATGTTAGGACAATGATAATATTTATCAAGAACACAAAACCATGCCTTCTCCCAGTATAAGGTCCTTGTCAAACCCTGCATACCCAGCACAGCTTACGCTCCGAACGGTTGCATCGCGCGTTTCGTTCCATGCAGATTGGTAGGGAATCGGATGCCGCAACCTTAGATTATCAATGGGTGGTTCCGCAAATGGGACCAGGAATAACTCCTCGTCAAAATCTGGAAGAGACAAGCCTCGCAATGTGCCATTCTTGACGTGCACGAGAGGAATTTTGACACCACAAGTGAGCGGACTTGCATGTACAAGACATACAAGTACCAGAGTGGCTACGCATGTGTATAGCATCGGAAAGTGGTCGGTTGGGATGGACTTAGTGATGATCTAAGCACTCTTGTTGATTATGGGTTACACTGTTAAAGTCTTTATAGGTTGCTGCATGTCATATGAGGGAAGTATTATGCGAGGGTTTGCCAAATCCAGGCCAAGAACAACCCAGATCCAGATATTTAGACTAACCGTGGGGTTTGTGGAGTTCTTAGTACCGTCTTGCGCACCGAGACATCGCCCGGTAAGAGACTTGGAATTACTGCATGCTAGTTATCTTGAATCCATAGTGAAATAGCCATCCGGCATGCAAGAGAAATTATGCAGAAGTGTAAGATCGGAAAGGATGCAGTTTCTTCCTCGACTTGCCATTTTCAACCACCAAGTTGTGAGTTTGAGAACCCCAAAAGGTTGTGTGGCAGATATATGTAAGATGAGAGACTGATTCGTTCGCCAGCCGGAGAGCGGAATGAGCTTCGGCCAATCCGGTGCAACACTCCGGCATCTGTCTATCAGATCATAAGACTAGACAATTTATTTTACAGAGCTTCGTGGTTTAGAGGCACCAGCAGTCTGCCACTCAGCACGCAGTCGCTCGCATACGGGCCCCTTTCTGTCTTCCACACCTGCAAGCCATCTCTCTGTCGACTGATTCCGACGAGTCGAAGAAACCCTATCTGCAACACCCAATTCATAACCCGGTGATATGTAACTCATTCTGAGTTTTCTAAGCACAAGAACTATCCAAAGGAATAGGCACAAGTGCAGGAAGCTAATCACAAGTCAGTCAGAAACTCTATCAAACGGCATAGGTAAATTCAAGTACTAACATGTAAACCATGCCAATAATCCAGCTTCCAAATACCATACCGCATTGCGTTAGTCCAGAGTACTCCTTGCATTCTGGCAAGGCGTTCAAGTTTGGTACATAATTCCGCGTCTGTAGGCCAACACACACACTCCATACTACGAGGCTTGCAAGACTCCATGGCATGTACCATGTAAGCAACACCAGTCTAGCTTTTGTGTAATGCTTCTCATTCCTCGTAATTGCCCTTCGTCCAATCCTGATTGTAACCATTGCAGCCAGCGTAATGTGAACCACGACTCCGAGGGAGGCCCATGCTATGATGAGACGTTGGACGTGATCCCCGACTGATGGAAATGTGATGTCTACATCGGGATCAGTTTCGGTGACAGCGCCGGTATAGCTCAAGATGGCTACTATCATCTGACCGATGTCAAGGATTAGGCCGAGAAGATAGAGCCAAATACCAGTCTTTAGAATCGTGCGCAAAGGAGGCGGAACCGAGCGCCAGAACGCTCTGGCAACAGCTGGATCGCCATATTCAGACATCTCTTTGCTGTATCACCCTCTAGACCAACGACATTCTACAGGTAGACGGGCTTGACGGAAAGAATAGGACTTTACTATGTCTATCTACTCGCGAAACAGTGGGTGCGTTGGGTGCGTGCTGCTCGTCAAAACGCCTGGGGCGTGGCGGAGCTTACCATAGCGTGTTGTAAGGCTTCAACAGACTCCAGTTTCAGTTGTTCATGCCAATTGTAGGCAATAAATGCCGCTGTGAGCGGGTCGTTTAGCGTGCCAAGATAGATAAGCTGAATCACGGCGGCACTGCAGCTTTTCAGGCAGATTTGAGCGGCCCACTTCTGCAATTCCAGTGCTTTTAGCGTGTTTGTAGGCTTCGGATATGTTCTTATTTTCTAACTAGCCTGACTGTTGTGTGGATTTTCAAAAGGACTCTTGTAACAGGAGAGAAGGATCATTGCACTGGTTTGTATGACTAAACAACCGACTCAAACGCGCATAGAGTTCATACTCAAACTGCAGCTCTGACGCTAATTTCGACATCGTCACCCGGAACGGGAGAGATAATGCCCAAGGTAGGCTTTTTGTCATCCATCTCTGGGAACTTCTGACTCTGCAATCCTCCAACAACCTGAATGTCGAAGCGAGTGAGGATAGTCGCCATGAAGCTCAAAGCTGTATGCTGCGCCAGAAATCTCCCAGGACAGTACGTTGCACCTCCTCCGAACGGCTTGTAGGTCTTGGCCATTGCCAACTTCGGATCATCCACGAATTTCTGAATGTCGAATCTCTCAGGATTGGGGCCCCAATAGTCCTCGTTGAGATGGAGTTGGCGGTATGGCATCATGACATCGCAGCCAGCCTTGAACTCGTAGCCAGCAACGACAGTGTCTTGGACGACGCGACGGAATGTAGAAGCACCACCGTGGATACGCATCGTCTCGTAAAACGCTGCATTCAGCTTAGGGCATTGTGTAAGCAAAACTTGGAGGTCTGACTGTGCCTTGGGGCCATTCTCCTCAAATGCTGGCGCAACTTCAGCGCGAAGGTCTGTCATTATTCTCGGACTATAGAGGATATGTCCAAGAAACCAAAACGCAAGGATGGATGGGTTGCCATTGATGCTTCGAGATTATCAGTCAACGTATCGACCAAGACTATTACTAGTGTTTGGGTTTACTTACGCCCAATACAATTTAAAAAGAACCGCAGCAATGTCTCTTGAGCCGATTCCGTTTCGCCTCATTTCGTCCTCTGATTGAAGAATGAAGTTGGCTGCCCCTTGACGTTGTTCCTTGGGGAGCTCAAAGTATTTGGTCAGTGCACCTACAGAACCGTCCTTGGCGTCATGAGCCGTTGCAGACAAGACTCTTGGATATTGAAAGAGGAGTTTCCACGCGTGATGGTTGAACATGTGAAATGCCTCTAGGAGCTCAGGAGCATTTTGAAGGCAGATTGGGCCGAAAAGGGCGTTTGTAGAGGCAGTCACAATGATATCGCCCGTCCACCGGAGCAATGACTGGCGGGCTGCCGAGCCGTTTCCGGTAGTTGCTAGGAGAGTCTGATCAAGCTCTTTGAGAAAATCGGCATAGAGCGGTTCAGACGCTGGACCTCGTTGTAGATCCTGTCTTACCCAGGATCGAATTGAGTTTGGGACCGACAGGTTTGTGGAAGGCACCGATGTTGACCACATGGTCATTCTGGCATGATCAGATACGCCGACATAGCCCATGACCTGGTTAACAAAAGCGTCAAAATTCAGCTCCTTTGTCTTTTTATAGGTCTCAGCAATATCGCGAGGGTCCATGACAACATAAGTACGGCGTCCACCAATATAGACGCTGAATGGTTGAGACTTCCGGGAGAAGTAGCTCCTATTCCTATATCAGCAAATTTAGAGCATAGACAAGAAATGCATTTGCCTACCGTGCTCCCACAAGAGTTTTATGCGTGTCTTGAACAAATTGAATTGAATGACCAACACCTACTTATGTCAACCGACATGCAAGACATCAGGCATTAAGCTCTCCACATACCAGGTATCAAGTACGGTAGCATAGGAGGTTCTGAACGGGAGTTCCAAAGCATCTGGTTCCGAAGAAGGAATTGCCAACCAAGATAAGTGACAAAAAGAACACATGCTATACTACTAAGCCACGAGTTATTAGCCAGTATTGGAGGGAGGACAAAGGTGTCCAATTCAAGCAATTGCGAGGTCATTTTGAAGAAGATACACAGTTTGATAGGAGGACAGTTCTCTAAAGAGACTGAAAAGCAGAACTCCAAGAGACAACGAGAAAGACGGCACTCCGACTTTATAGTCAGGCTCTGGCTGCTTGACATTTCTGATCAAAGCTTCTGACCGTATCATGGTAACTGTATCATACGTCACATCCCAGTCAAATGCGCCTTGTAAACCCATTCTCCAACCGACTGCAAGCACAGGGGTTGATCTGCAACGTTTCAAGGAATTGGAAGGTCATTCGACTCTGATCGACAATGTAGATAGTGTGTCGATGAGGGGAAGGTGCCTATATCCCAGCTGAATCGTGAGTTGGCAAGCTAGATGTAGGCCAAAGCTGCAGCCCCTATCTCGATCAGCACCTATTCGCGTCATATTTTCTGCATGACTATGGTTCTTCTGAATCCTATCTCCACGATGTCCCCTGTCAACCGTCCCGGCCGGCATAGCGGTAGGGATATGCCAAGTTGGAAATACACACGAAGGATTCGCGCTACGGTCTCGCTTAGTCCTATCAGTTCGGTTATCGACGAACATGTGAATCACAAAGTGAAGTTGACTTGTACAGTCTCGTCATGGGGGTTGAATGGCTCGCGTCTTTCGGGAATGCCCGAATCAGCCACATTTGTGGGAACGACTCCTTCGTGCGTAGACGGCGATAGTCTATACAATGATTTCTGAACCATCCAGCTGGAAGCACTCCCATGTCTCAAAACTTCTTGACTGCTGTAGGAGTACGCAATCTGGGAATAGGCGATGTTCCGGTAACTATCGACACGAGAGGTCGGTCAGGTTACATATTGCGCGAGAAAGAGCTCATGTGTGCTGCCAAAGAATCCTACAGGGCTGACAAGCATTAGGCCGATATGTACTATGCGCTATACCAGCTCAAGAGATAAATGGTACCGAGTAGCTCTTTGTAAGCTGCAGAATCTGTCATACGCGGCGGCCCTGCCCTATGAGCTAGCAGATGTAAGACGCCGCCGACGCGCGCATCCGAACGGCTTATGCTGCCGATCTACGGCACAGTTTGAAGCTTATTGAGAACATGCAGCTGTTTCAACACGTGGAACTGCCGATCGGTAGGAGCCGCCTCTTTAATGGTAATCTCAGCTGTGCTGTAGAGCTTGCGATGTGTGAGACCTGTATGTGCGCGACTCCTTCAAAGAGGATTACATTAGTAACAAGCAAGGTCGCTAATGTAAGTGCTTACCCATCCTAGCCTTAAGCTTTCTAGAGCAACAAGATTAGACACTCAGCCGGAATATAATATTCTTTCTTGTCAGAAGGTGGCGCACATGATAGCATTCAACCGTTGGTACACTCTATTATACCGACAGCTTGGCGCGCCCTTGCCAAGTACACGTTACGAAATGCTCTGTTTGATCATGTCTAGTAAGAAAATTTGAAAGCAGCACAAAAGTCACTTGAGCAACATGAATATTGTAATATGCCTCAACGGTGATCTTGAAGCTTCTAATTCATTTTCGGTATCTAGATTTAGCTATCATGCCGGACCGCCCCTCCTCGACTTAGTATCAGCTCCCAGATAGTCAATCGGGTTTCTGCATAGCGGACAGGTGTTCTGATTGCTCGTCTGGAACCACTTGTACAGGCAAGTGCGATGGAACAAGTTCTTGCAGGTCTGACAACGCTTGTCGGGCATCTTCTTGTCAGTCGAGATAATGGAGTAGCAAATAGCGCACTCGCTCTGCCCCTTTAGTGCTCCTATCACATTACGGCGGAACGTGGTGAGACCGTCAATAATGCTTCCGTTCTGATAACAAAGTTAGCAAGACCGTAAGTCATATGGTGGAGGGCGCAGTCGGCTTACGGAAAAGGTGATCACCCCCTGAGTGGTCATCAACCAACTCTGCCACTTCTTTTCGTTCACGGCCACCCTATTCACGCCGACAACGGTCACACCCTCAAGCGGATAACTAGGCGGTATCTTGATGGCGATCGAAGCTTGCAGCTCATCTACCTCGTAGCCGGCTGTGACTTCCTTGCCAGCGCGGCTGACTTTCACCAGAAGCTCCTTCTCATCATCGGCCGGGGCTTCCTGCGACTGTGACCAGGTATCTACCTCATCCAACGTCTCCGATATAATGATGGGCGAGAAATATCTCGTCATCCAGGACTCAACGGCAATCTTGGTCTGTTTTGACCGGCAGTCAATGTACCACGATCTGAAGAGACCTGGGATGTACTTCAGGGTAAGGTAGTAGAGATGGATAAGAAGCCAGTGCATGTTCCTCTCCTCAGGCTCAGAATCTCCAAGCTTGACATCGTATGACTGAATGAAGTCAACAGTGAAGCCTTCTTTGTCTAGGTTAATGGGATGAGATGCTGAATGACCCAGAACGTCGAAAGTGAACTCAAGCAGCGCTCCGATATAGCTGGCAGTCTTCAGATTCTCCGTGTAATCATTGCGCACTTTGTAGGAAGCTTTGCTATAGGCATCAAAGATAAGGTGCCACGATAGAAGATATGATCGCACTGGAGTGGGGAAATGCACGAGGACATCGTCAGGGTAGGCTTCTAAAGTAGGGGCATCGAGGAGGAGTGACAGAAGCTCGTCAGGTAGGCGTGCATCTAGAGGTTCTGAAGTCAACATTTTAAGAAATACAGAGGGATCGAAAGGGGCTCACCTTTCTTTTCGAGTAAGACATCCAAAGAGATTTGTTCTTGAGCAGCAGGTAAGGCGCGATGAATTATGCTGAAAGCTGCGGTCTGAATATCTCGAGACTCAGATGCCACCACTCCGTAGAGGTCTGAGACATCGCTGGCATGCTGCAGGGGTATCTTCTCCGCCAATCGACAAAGCAGTGCGTCAAGGATGTCTGCAGGCTGTGAGCTGCCATATCTTGGGAGCTTCAGCAACTCAAGCAAAGCATGCGACTTGGCCTCTGCAAACGATTTGATTGCATCCTCGAGGTCATCGTTTGGCTCCTGTATAGCTTCCAGGCCAGAAACCAGTTTCAATGAAGCGTGCAAGTAGGCCAATCGCGTGTCGGGAGGGTCATTCTCGGCTTGGTCCCACAGGTGAATCGAGAACTCAATGCTCCGCTCCCAGTAGGGACCGTATACATCCTTGATGCACGGAAGGAGCCGCTGGAGACTCCGGCACGCTTCAGCGGCCAGATTATGATCCACAGAATCCGGATCTTCGAACCAGGCCGTGATCTGCTTGACAGCGAATACTAATCTATTGTTGGCAACGGGAAGCTCGCCTAGGTCATAAATTGACATGCAAGCATTGAGTAGCACTAGCGTGATCATAGTCTTCTCTGCTTGCGGTTTCGCGCCAGCCACATCACTGACAAGTCTGTTTAAAAGGTTGGTTACTGTTTTAGAGGATGAGATCGTCTCTCCGTATCCGATGAGGATAGCAATAGCACCGAATATTGTAGTAGAGGTTGCTTTCATAACGTCGAGCTTGGCAACCCATTCTTCGTCTTCAGGGCGAAGTCCATGAGTTTCCGAGAAAGACTGCAGAATTTCACTTAAGGCTTTAGCACTGTAGAGACCCAATGGTGTAGTCTCCTTAGATTCCCGGAGCATGGTCGAGATCAATTCGTCCAAGACGGATGAGCCACTTCCGGGTCGCCAGTCCTTCGCTTCGACAACCATGGCATTCATAGATTTTCTAGTCGTCGAAACAAGGTCTTCAATGCTTGTTAACAATTCAGGCTGTGCAAGGCTCATCCATAACCCTTGTTCGTTCATTAGTGCGAGTTGATCGGATGCCATTTCAGCAACCAAGTTGAGGAGATATAACAGCTCCACTTGAAAGCTTTTTGGTAGTGACGACAAGTCAATTCCTGACGATAGCAACTTGGACGTATATATTGCCATTCGTGCCGGTACAGATGCGCCATTTCGATCTCGTTGATTTCGTGAGTCATTTGCTGCCTCTGAAGCTCTCGGTAAATAGTAAGCACCCCCTAGGTTGCTCGTCAGAGACAGCGACGGATTTAGTCCGGTCTGAAGGTAGCTTGTGATCTCTCTCATCCAGACGTTCGTATTGGGGAAAAGTTGATCTGGCGAGACAGCACCAGCTTCGTGCATGCTAACCGCTTGCTGCACGAGTGTCTCAATCCTGTAGTGCTGTTAATAGGGGCAAATCACGACCTGGACTACAATAACTCACTCCAAAGATTTTGAGCTCGCTTGCTCTAAATTGTCTTCGATTATATTCAGGAGAGGAGGTTGGCCATTTACTTGCTTATCCATGAGAGATCGAAGGTCTGTAGCTTTTGCTGAGATATTTGAATCTGAAACCTCAGTCATTGCCAGAAGTTTTGCAACAAGACTCAAATGTAACTCCTCGTCTGACATGACAATGCCCGGTTGCCTTGATAATATTGCCTCGATAGCTCTGAAACTCGCCTCAGAGGTCGGATCATTATTATCCAATAGGTCGATGACGACTTTCGCGACCTGCTTAGCATTGTCCTCTGTTAGACTACCCCAGGCGAAGGTTGCTTCTAAGAGCCCGAAAGTCTCATCCTGCCCTTGTGCCGACTCTATGCATGCCTTAACAAGGTATCCTTGCAGGTCCGCGTCGCTCTGCGCCAGGGAACTAGCGGGCGCTTGCGAAATCAATCTGGAGATCCCGCCCACAACATTGGGATCCTTCTGTTGTTCGAGGAGCGCCTTGATGATAGTTGTCCACATCGATTCATATAATTCGTGGTTTAATGCACTGACGCGATTGATGCATGATAATAAATAGGGTACTGACGGGGAAGATAGCAAGGTTGAGATTTCTGACGAGGGAAATAGTGAGGGAAGTAGTAATGCGGTTTCTCCCTGGAAGATGTGAGGAGCGAACTCTAAGGCAGAATCTAATAGCATAGAGGCACCGAGTGGTTTGTAGTTACGCCTCTTGAGAAGATCCACAGCACTCGAAAGAATCTTGATGGATGGCTGTAGAGTCACATCTTGGGTGTTAGGGGCATTCAGTGCGGCGACTTTGCTCAAGTCGCCACGGATGAGCCCGACCAGTGTAAACCACTTATGACCCTCACCAGCCACGGTCCGTTGAGAATCGATAAAGTCTTTCGATACTTCGGGAAGGGAGTTTGACAGATGCATGATCAATGCATCTGCTAGTCTGCTCCATTCTTGTTCCAGGGCAGCCAGCACGTCTGCGAACCCTGATTGTATTGCAATGAAATAGGCTTTGGAGAGAATGGTTGTCTGTGCGGCCACTGACCATTTAGACGTCTCTTGAGGATATAAGTAATGATCCGTTAGGGGAAATAGGCTTTCTTGAGCAAGTTTAGCCCGAGAGGTCTCCGGGGTAAGTATACGAAGAAATCTGCCAAAAGCATTCAAATAGCTAGTCCAGGCCTTGAGAGCAATCTGTTGCTGCTGTGGTCGAATGGTAATACCTGCTCTTAAAGCCCGCAGTGTGTCTCTTGCTTCTTCAAAGGTAACAGTATCCGATGGCAAAGCCTCGAGCAGCTTTTGTACGCGGTCCCAAAAGTTCGGCGAGCTAAACTGCGATCCTCTTTCCAGAAACCCTGATAGTCTTGCGAAGGGGGACTTCTTTGTTCCCCAAACTTGAGGATGCTTTTCTGTGAGTTTTGTCAGAACTGTGACATACTCCATCGCCGAGCCCTCGTGGCTGGTTTTAAGACCCTCCGAGATCAGAATTTTGCTCAAACGAGGGAGCTGTGATTTCAAAGACTCGTCTCGCCTGTCTAGACATGTCCATAATAGTTGGAACACCGTTCGCCTAACAAGGGCATCATTTGCTGTTGAGCAGGCCCAGACTGCTTCGACTGAGAAGAACTCGTCATACTTGTCACTCGCAACCTCCAAATCAGTATCCTGCAGCCTTTGTAGCAGTCCCAAAACCAGAGATAGACTGCCACCAACGACTCGAAGGTATTTTGCCTCGGCGTCATCCGCGGTAGTTGAGCGCTCGTCGCTCAGTGTGTCGGGTGTCTCTTGTATAGCCTCGATGGCAAAATCCAGGATCTGCGTCTGGCATCTCTTCCAGAACTGCAAGAATTTTTCGTCCGTGTTGAGGAATGACGAGAGCCCATCACTAGCAGCCCGCGCGACAACGCGATCTTTGTCAAAGGTGCCAGCTAGCCACGAGCCTACAATCCTCGGGATACGCCTCTCCATGCGCTTTCGCGCCGATTTCACCAGCTCGAGTTGGAGATTGTGGGACAGTTCGCGGACTCGACGGGAATTGTCTATTGAAGTACGAGGATATAATTGTACCTATATTATACATTACTATCTGTGCGCGAGAGCGTGCAGTCAACAGGAGTGCACCTACCCACGCCTCCAAGACCGCCTCTTCCGTACCTCCGTTCTGCTCGTACGGATGTGCCTGTGTGTATGCAACCAAGTCTTCCAGAGCCTTTGCCTTTGTTGTGCTGTCCTTCTTCAGGAGGTTCTTGAAAGAAACAACCACATTGGCATCGGATATGGAGGAGAAGTCGGGCGGTTCGGCGAGGTAGGAGAGGCTGCTGCCGCTGGAGCTGGTAGAGAAACCACCGAAAGCGCCACGGGCAGGGCTGCTGCCAAAGCCCTTGCTGCTGACTGCCCGAGCTTTACCTTGCGATCTGCTCATGGTCGACGGCCTCTGGATCTCGTAGTCGAAGACAGCAGTAAGTGGTGGGGGGGGTCGATGTGGGATGTTTTGCTCGACACTTCAGCATGCAAAGACTGGCCCCCAAATGAAGTAAAACAGATGAGAGGAAAGGAGTGAATAGCAGAAATACTCGGCCTATGAGATTACATAGTAGCTCATCAAAATTTACATCTAACAAAAAGGCAGGTGTTCTTGGGAGGCGAGGCTGACAGCCGCGATACAATGGCGAGTGACTCAGGCCGAAATGGAGCTCCAACGCTGGCAAGCTGTTCCTGAGATTTTTTGACCCTCCATTCATCACTCATGGCTCCTGCCCCGCGTCATGGAGTGGTGGGGCTGAGTCAAGTCACTCAGCCTCGCACGTGACGTCCTTTTTAGTTCTGGACTTTTGGTTTTGCGAGGCTGAAGAGGCTTGAATGCTGTACCCAAAAACATCAGTCTTAGGGGATACGCCACCGAGCGTGGTCATTGGAGGAGACGAACAAAGCCATGTGCGATGACGTAGGACAGCTTTTCGTTAGCGAGAGACAGCGTGCACACGAGCAATCAGCTCCGTTAGGGGAGATTCAGGGCGAGTAGGAATGCAGGGCAGGCAGGGATTGTGCCGTACTCGCCTAACGCAGGGCTCGCAACACGACGCTAAGGCGCTAGATCCCGGCCGCCTCCCAATCAGCGGCGCGCAAGGGGAGCGAGGAGGAGCGAGTAAGAGCGAGGATTCCAGCGCAGATCCACGTTCCCGCTAACCTTGGGAGCATTGTGAGCCTCGGGTTGATTCGGGGGTTTCAGGCCTTATCTCTACGTTACCCCGCATGCTCAATCCGGCACGTCAGTTGGCTGAGGCGCGTGCCAGGGGTCCACTTGAGTGCTTCTCCAGAGTCTCCCCCTCCGTCTCCTCCACGTTCGTTTACTACATAGTTACAAAGTAGTATGCAGTGACTCGCTACGACGCAGTAGTCGACTGATTGGCGTTGTTGGCTGACTGGATTGGCTATTGGCTTCCCACCAGCAGACCAGGTTCCAGGTGGCAGGCCTGGGGGGAGGAGGCATTGCAGCCATTCACATGCCCTCACTTATTCAGTAGTCTCTCCGCCGGTCCGTCCATCCATTACATTACATTGCATTGAAGTACAGTACGGTACGTAGTTAACGTACCGTGGCATACTAACGTCTGGAAGTAACTCGCCAGCCTACCGTAGGCAAACGGAACCTAGTAGTAGCAGTAAACTAACAGTGAACCCGTCGTCGTTGGTCGCTGTCGTCGTCGTCTTCGTCGATCCGCCCATCCATCCATGACCCTCACTCCTCATAACCAACCCTCCGCCCTCCTTACTCACTCCTCATCCTCCCCCCTTAAGTTTCCTCCTGTTGTGATCCCGTGAACTCGCGTCCAACCACCACTCAGGCAGCCCTCTCGACTGCAGGAGGAGTCCCGGTAGTGTGTAGGCGGTGCAACTCACCCATCAGTCGATCTGCATCGTCTTGTGCTGGTCATCGATACCGTATCACTCCATCCTCCCGTCATACTCGCGTGTCTGTACGTATACGGCGGCGTATTGACTCTTACACTCACATTCTCTCCTCGAGTCCTACTGTGTAGTTCGAGATCCAATTCAATCCTCATTTCATTCATGCAACAGTTCCATCCTCCAAGGATACCACAGTCTCTCCTTTGTTCTATGGTAAGCCAAGACTGAACCGTCCTCCTTCCCCTCTCGGATTTGTAACTGTGTTGAGCATCCACGTCACCCTGACCGCAGATGGCCACATATCACATGCTCAATCCACAAGATGCAAAGCAATTGCGCTAACTGTCCATCAAGAACAGGTAGCCACGGCCGCGTATTATGCTCGCGAGCAGTCTTCGATCCTCTTCACCATGTTAACCTCGGTCCCGCAACTCACCTCGCGCGCGAGGTCCCTCCAGACCCGGCAGTCCGCCGTCAGAATCCTCGGCGCCTCCAATGCCGTCCTCATCCGGCACCGCCAACAACAGACCCGCGGCTTCCGCTTCGGCATGTGGTCGTCGTACCTAGACCCTGACTACAACCGCGAGATCCGCCGCCGGCACCGTATGCTCAAGCACAAATGTGCCGACACGCTCAACCGGCGCATGTCGTGGGAGAAGCACCCCATGGCTGAGGACGCGAGAGTCGCTCTGAAGCGCATGGTTAACCACTACTGGACCTCACGCGACGCTCGTCCCGGCGGCCGCTTCGTCAACGTTGAAGGCTTCAAGTCATATACCCCGGAAAACAAGGCCGGTGTACGCCTGGGCCAGAACATTGAAGATGTTGAGCGGGGTGCGATGGAACACCTATTCTTCCGTAGCAAGCCTGGGAGGCAGGACTACGAGTACGATTATTGGTCGACCCCGTTCCAGAACATCCGCAAATACTGGGCCCAGCAGCACAGCTCACCTGCACCCAAGAAGGAGGTCTTCCGGACTACTTATCGTAGTGATGGCTTCCAGTCCTCGGAGTTGCACCGTGACTATGTCATCGATCCGATCACCAATCGGAAGGTCGCAAAGCACCCTGCTCCAAATGTGCCGAAGGAGGGCGCAGAGAGCCCAGCCAAGACATTCAAGGATTATCGATCCAAGTTCTCGTCTTCGGCTGCCTCGACTGCTCAGGAACAAGCCCCAATCTTCTACGATGGCCCTCCCCCAGCAGAGGAACTTCGGAGGTACCGCAACGTCAAGATCGATCACCGATCAGAAGACAACGACGCGGCCAGTCAGCCGGTGATCCAAAGCGAGGCTTACGTTCTCGAACATTCTGCGGAGTCCACGGCTACGGGATCCGAGGCCAGCACCTTCACTGGCTTTACGCACGGCGGTGTGTCCTGGCACAGCGATGCAACTGTTGCTTCCCAGTCACTCAGTCCCAGTGCCAAGAACAGCAAGGAGGTAGATACTCTCTTCCAAAGCTGGTCTGCGTCTGCCGAGACGCCCAAGTACAATGACCTGCACAAGTACAGGCCCTTTGGTGATACAGAAGTCGCTGCTGCCGAGAACACGGCACCCAAGTATGAAGACCTTGGCGAGTACAAACCTGTCTTGGACGAGCCAGCTTCAGTAGAGGAGTCACAGCCACAATACGAGGACCTCGACCAATACAAACCTGTAATGGTCAAGGAGACCGAAATCACTGAGGAAGCTGAGCCCAAATATGAAGACCTAGACAAGTACACCCCAGTCATGGTGGAAGAGACCTCTGTTGAGGAGTCAACACCACAATACGAGGATCTTGACAAGTACACACCTGTCATGGTCAACGAGACAACAATCGAGGAGTCAGAACAGCCGTATGAGGACTTGGACAAGTACAAGCCAGTGATGGTCAACGAGCCAGATGGCAAGCCTATCGGCTACAGGGAAACCGAGCCTGCGCCGCCAGAGCTCCACAAGTACGAGGCTGTCTGGTACAATGAGCCCGATGGAAAGCCTCTAGACTATGCAGAGCCTGGAGTAGACGCCGCGGAGCTGAGCCAGTACACTGCTGTTAGGTATAACGAGCCTGATGGCAAGCCTCTCGGTATCGAGGAGCAGATCGTGGATTCTGCTGAGCTCAGCAGATATGGAGCTGTGATGTGGAATGAGCCTGATGGCCAACCCATCACCTCTGAGAAGTATAGCGAGACCCCCACGCAATCTGAGATCGGTCAATACACTGCTGTCCGATGGAACGAACCAGATGGTAAGCCAGCTACTCCAGAGCAGGCAGTCGAGGATACAGCGGAGCTTGGGAAATACGAAGCAGTCGAGTACCAGGAGCCGGATGGCAAGCCACTGTCACAGTCATGTCCAGTCCAGGCCGCTCTTCAAGAGGTTGACGCCAAGAACGACTACAACGCACCGCAATTCTTCGGTTCGCCAGCATTGGACCAGGCAGATGAATCCAGCCATGAGATCATGAAGAAATTAAACAAATTGTCCTTTGATGCAACAGAAGCTGAGAAGGCAGAAGACCTAGACCTCCTCCGAGCAAGTGATATCCGCTCTGCCAGCTCAGCAAAGACTTTTGTACCGAAGAACGAGAATCAAGAGGAGAAGACCCACTATCGCAAAATGCTGGATTCACTCATGTCTCGACACGAGATCACATCTGATGCCGCAGATCTTGAGGCTATCTCTGCAATCAAGTCGACCAAAGCAAGACTACAGGCGCAAGAGTCAAAGCGTTCCCTGACTGGCAATTATGTGCGCGATTTCCCCGAAGAATTCCAAAAGACCTGGGCCACAGTCCCCGAGTCATTCGAGGCTGCATCTTCCCTGAAGCTCGAGTCTGCGCTCGACAGACAAAC
Organism: Phaeoacremonium minimum UCRPA7; assembly: GCF_000392275.1. Taxonomy (NCBI): domain Eukaryota; kingdom Fungi; phylum Ascomycota; class Sordariomycetes; order Togniniales; family Togniniaceae; genus Phaeoacremonium; species Phaeoacremonium minimum. The sequence goes on along the minus strand of NW_006921241.1, from coordinate 67,721 downwards.
ATCTTCAAAGTCTAAGATGACGAGACGGGAGCGCCGGCAGGCTTCCACCGATCCATACTCGACAGAGCCACAGGGTCTGGAGACATCATACGCCGAAGAGTGCGACGGCAAGCCAACGTGGCCAACATTTATCAAGACATATGGCAGCGCCGATGCCAGTGCTGAGCCCGCCAAGGTCGTCATGGCCGAGGATTCTGCTGAAAAAGCAGCGGCCGCGTCCCCTAAAATCGTCGAAGAGGAGCTTGCTGAGTATACGACCCTGGTTTATATCCCTTCCATCAAACGAGTCGAGGTCAGTAAGATGACTTGTAAGCCAATTGACATGACTCAATACAAGGATAAGCTGCTTCCGCCTACTGAGGCTCTCCTTCGACTATCAAACTCGTCCGAATATATCCCTTACTTGGCGAAGCTGCAGGCGGAGGGCTTCGAGATCGAATCTGGCCACGAAAAGGGCCTCCTCTTCCGAAAAGTTCGGCCCTCGCTCCCTCAAGCTGAATTCCTCCCAACATCTGCTTCCGCTGAGCCCGCGCGAGCAAACTATACTCCTGTCAATCCAATCGACATGACCGGCAGCCCACGACACATTTCCAGCGCGAGCCCCAACTTCGGCACTCCTAACGGGTTTACCACGTTTGGCCCGGTTAGCGACCTGACCACACCGCAACAGGCTCGATTCCAGTCAAACATTGAGGTGCGTCGCACAGAGCCCGTCTTCAGCGGACCGAAGGACGAGTCGCGCTCCAAGGGGAAGAAGAGCGGCATGGGCAAGAGGCTCATCGTCGGCGCCACGTGGGTCGCAGGCGTCAGCTATGCCCTGGGCGTCGTTGGCGAGTACTTCACAACTGGTGGTATTGACGGAAAAGGGCCGACAGGCTTCTAAAAAGACATTGACGCGACATGAAGTTTACGGCATCCTCATCTTTTATTTTGCTTTTTTGAATCGGAATCGGAGTTTTTAGGGTATTCATTTGCTGGAAAGCCAGGCGGTTGTCCGTCGGCAACAAGGGACGGACCTGTATGATTGGTTTCATCAGGTCGGCATTCCCCTCCGCATCGCGGGATGGAGGAAGAACCATCCCCTCACATCATCATCGGTGGCTCTTTTGAATTACGTTGTGTATGGCATACCCCGCGAACATCGTCTGGCGGCATTGCGAATCGCTCGCCCCTTTTGAGGGCATGGAAAACACTCGCTTCTTTAGCTTTTACCTCTGGCTTATCGTCTGCACCAACATATACCATGCATGGAAAGGGAAATCCATAGGAGTATGTTTTTTATTACTCAAATTTGCTATCGAATAACAAACCTCGAACTCTTGTGATAATCAGAAGCTCTCGCGCGTGTGATAATGCAATGCTTTGCTCGATGAAGAATGCTACTCTGCCCTGTGAACTCGCTCATTCTCGAGAAGTAGAGTGGAAGCAAACAGTCCTTGCTTGGCGACAAAGCCAGCCACCAGTCCAATTTCCTGCCCATGCGTGCGTGCGTGTATTTCAGGAAACCCATTTTACTGTCCCTGGTCCCTTGTGCTGCCTTTGTTGTTCCGGCGTCCAAAATAATGCTCAGCGTCCATTATCGATCCATCCCGTCAGGATCGTCCGTCATCATCAGGTCATGTCGAAAGCGAGAGGGGAGTTCGCACCACCCGCAAGGGGGGTGCCAATGCTTCCGGCCATTCGCTCGAATATGGCGGCATTGAGGTTTGCAGCACCAAAAACAAAACAAAAAAAGACAGAACAGAGTGAAAAGACGCCGTCTCCCAATAAATTTCGTATTGCTGTTTCCCGTCGACAATCTCCTCTGGCTGGCGTTCCCACACGCAAAATTCCAATCTGGCTCGGACGCTGGGTGTTTCCATTCGTCTCTACCGATCTCTGCCTGTCCCATCCCTGCCGTGACGTGCTAACACGACAAAAGAGAGAGGAGGAGCGAGCTTGACGACCGGCGGGGGTGGGTGTGTGTGTGCAGTGTGCAGTGTAGCCGCCCGTTCAGTCGCGCTCGCTGAAGCCGGGCTCCTCCTTGACGGCGTCGATCTTGGACATGTGCTGGGCGTGCTTGTGCTCCTCCTGGTTCCAGCTCTGGCGGCGGTTGAAGGCGGGCGTCCAGCTGTCGGTGCGGCTCATAGCGCGCTGCGCCTCCTGGGCCGAGTGCTCGGTGGTCGGGGAGGCCGGGCCGGTCAGGACCTTGTCGAGGTCGGTGTTGATGGCCTGGGGGAGCTGCTGGTGCTGGGACGATGCCATTGTGGGTGTTGTTGTTTTTTGGTGTTGTTGAAGGATGGAAATATTAGGTGTGTAGAGAGGTAGAGAGGTAGCTAGGTAGTACGAGGAGAGATGCTGATAGTAGTGAGTACCCTGATGGAGGGAGGTTGTTTTGATGTAAGTAGAATCGTGGTGTAGCTAATAGCTGTAGAAGAAGATGTATGATGGTTTGATCGTGATCCAAATTAGGGTCTTTTGATTAATTGATTGATCGTTTGAAGTGTCGACTGGTATGTTTATGTTGGTGTGTATTTGGTGGAGTCAAGAGAAGACCAGGTAGGTGTGGTGTGTGTCTCTGGGGGAAGGTGGGTTAATATTTATGGGTAACGGTAGGTGTAGGTGTGAGGTAGCTATGAGGTAAAAGGAGGGGACCTTCCGTCTTCGACGTAACTATAACGAGACAGCCGTCACGCAACGCAAACTGCCACTAATTCAGTTTGATTCTAGGCCCAATGGTAAGTTTCCAGCATTCGCTGCGTTCCCTGACACGGCTCTACCTACTACCACTATGCTAATAATTCTGGAGCCGGGCGCAGTAGGAGGTAGGAGAGGGCAGAGGGAGAGAAGCGAGAAAAGGCCAAGATATCACTGAGGGTAACGCGGGGCAGTGAATCGGACAAGGACTAACGTTAACTCACAGTAATAAGGACTAACGTTAACAAGGGTCAAGTAGTTAACCTACAATTGAGCTGCGGGGTGACTGAATGATCACCGTTTAGTATCGTTAGTATGATGTAGCCGTGCGTGATGTTACCTCACAGCACTCCAGCTGCAACAGCCCAAGCGAAGCGAATCGAATCGAATGAAATGAAATGAAATGCAATGAAATGGGCCTCGATTGTTCTACAGTACTATGTACAGGCACGAGGATGGGGAGGCATGCCTACCTAGGCTCTAGGTAAGCACATACAGTACAACACCATACCGAATGTATGTATGCACGGCTTACACAGCGCTATAGGCCGTCGCTATCCTGGTACAACGTACGACTTTGGGTGGTGGCATGGTCTGTCCTCAGGAAACCCGGCTAGTATAGATGTTTACTTATTAAAAGGGTTTCGTCGCTCTTCCAGTCACAATTCGATCCAACGAGAAGAGGCCTGCCTACCTGCGGCTGTGCCGGAAGCTTCCCGCGTTTCTCTCTCCGTCCTTCTCGTGCCCCGAGGCCATTTATTACAGTGGGACGTTTGGCACGGTCATGTCAACTTCAGTTGCCGACGCGGTGCCGGGTTAGCCCCATGGACGGCCCACGACAGTGCAATTGGCCAATGGCACCTTCCCCACGCCTTCCGCCCAGCATGTGAGCCGAGCGTGGCAATGGGGGCACTCACGATCATCATTTGGGGGCGCCCATCAGGGACATGCGGCCCCTGCGGCTGGGATGGACCATGGCTGTGTGTCTATTCGGGAAGCTGCTGGCTGGACTCCCATGTCACTTGATGCTCCCCGTGAGGCGTCAGTGAGGCGTCAGTGCGGCATGGTGGCACGACATCAGCATCGAGGTTCTGCGATATCGGTGACCACGGGCTGCGTCTGGCATTATCTACGCGTCTGTCACACGGTCATGAACAGATGCGGGAGGCAAGGTTTACCTACGATAACCTTCCCAGCAGCAACAAAAACAGGTGAGGCACCAAAGCTTGACAATAGGGTCTTTGAGAAAACATCAACGGGACTCAATTGGCGACCTAGACTACTGCATGTTAGTCGCCTGTAAGTCCCGAAAATCAGGATCACGGGGTCGGCTTCAGCAGCATTCGGGGGCTCTTGGGAGGAACGGCTTGGTTCCTCTAGCGTCGCTGTCAAGCCGAAGTGGGTATACCGTCACAACGTGAGCTCGCGATTTTGTTTGTTAGTCTCTTGGGAATCCTAGACCCTGGATCTCGGGGCTGTGTCCCCTCCGGACTGCCGGTAAACAAGTGGCCATGACTCAAACCAGGCTCCCAAGCAATCTCCATTGCCGAAACAACTCCTTTCCAAGCACACCGCATTGCCCGCATTTCCCGTCATCTTTTGACAACTTCCTCGGCCTTCGGATGCCTTCAAGGGATCTAATATCCTATAGCAGCGTATGAGTATGACCTAATTACGACCATTCGCGTATTATTGAGCCCGTCGCAGCTGATAAAAACCTCAAGCAGTACAGGAATGATTACCCTTTTCCAGTAGCTCGGTGCTTTGCCCAGAGTTTTCTTTCAAGTGCACTTTGCTTCATGTGACAGGTAAAAGCACTCGCTATCCACTGATCACATTGCAATGTTAGGGTAAAGAATCATCGACCTTCATCAGACGCCTGAAATAAGCCTTCAGCTTCATAATCTGAGCGCTATACAGCACCGAAGGCTGATCCATCCACGGATCAATCTCTTCCAACGTACCGGATTCTTGAGAGAAAACTTGGTCGATTGTTTCTCGAGCTTCAGGCCCATCTGGCGTAGCGCTGAGCGACAGGTCTGCCCCATGTTTGATATATTCGGCCAAGAGCCTCGTGAAGTCGTTCGCAAAGCCTTTTCGCTCCACTTCACGGTGCAAGACAGGTTTGATATGTGGCTTGCCGGCCAAAGCCACATAGGAAAGCATGACACTCCATGCACTGACAGCCCCATTAATGCGTGCATTTGGGTCTGCGTCTGCCTGGAGGAGTTTTATGGCAATGCCAGCCCACCGTGGCCGGAGTTTTGACCGTCGGTCGATATCAAGCGCCGCCTCGCTAGTGAGACTTCCCCTGGAACGGGCCTTGGAGTCGTCCCATGGCGAGGCGCCGATGTACCGCGTCGCATTCACAAGGGTTTGAGTTGTGTTCATGCCCTTGATTTTGTTCTCATCTTCTATGTTTTTTCCAAGAAAATTCACAAGTCCGTGGAATAGGGCGACCGAGGCGAAGTCGTTCGGCGTGAGCATATGCTGTCTCAGCGGGTCTACGGTGTATCCCTTCGCTCAATGGCCGTCGATATCACACTTCCCGAGCCGAGAGAAGCATTTCAAGACGTTATTCCATTGTGATATCATGACTTTATCTAGTTCCTCCAAATGCGCGATCGGGACTGGTTTCCCTGAGTCTTCCGCCATCGATGCATAGTTGAGTGCTCGATCCATCATGTGCCATAAGACGTTGATTTCCGGCTCAATGCCTCGCACCCGAGGCATAGTCTTGCACATCATGACGCAGGAGCCGAAGAGCTGAGGACATGGGTCATATTTCGGCGTGGCTGTGAAGCCTATCATTTCGGACCAGACCTCTGGTAGGCGTAGGAATTCAACCACAGTTCTGTGGATGAAGTCAACGCAGTCAACGGAAACTTCCTTCTTGGTCTTGATGTCAATACGATTTGCTCTGACCTGCCGACTCTCGATAAGCCCGCAACTCCGGCTACGGATACGATTATTGGTGTCAGTGCATCTCTCTTGGCAGTCATGCTCGCTAAGAGGCATCGTTGGCACCGAAGTTATTTGCTCAGAGGTTTCATTGGTGAATGCAACCTGAAGCAACAATGGATATATTCCAGATGTCTGCACCTCATTCGCCTTGAGCAAGAGCTGGGATAATTCCGATGCCTGTTGTCTGTATCCTGGTTCGAGATTCCGTATCATATCGTCGTACAGATCCTTCAAATCCGAAGGTAGCTCGTTGAGGCGCACCCGCAGCTCGTGGATCATGTCCCCTTTACACAGTCCATCTTGTAGAGATCGTACTACCAGTATCACCCAAAGAAACACGCCACATGATCTCTCCGTCATCTCGTCGACAAGAGTGGCCCAATTGTCCCCTTCTCTAGGCGTTCCCTCACGATGTTCTTGCCCAGCATGCTGAGCGTCTTCTCGTCGCTCATCAGCTCGTAGCAGTAGCAGGTCCCCGTGCCGCGGTCGACCACGCACAGCGCCCAGTGGCTGACGCTGTTGAGTTGAGGCTCATGCCCACGTGCCGCGCCAGCACGTCGTGGATGCCGCGCGACAGCTGGACGTCGCCGAACGCGATGGGCGTCGTCACCAGGAACACGGCCTTGTCGTCCGTCCAGGCGTCGTACCCGAGCGACGCCGGCGACTCGGTGTACGAGGCGTGCGTGACCTTGGCGGCGATGGCGCGCAGGAGGGCCTGCATCTCTTCTCGCGCCCGGTCGGCGATTGCCGCCACGGTGCTACGGGCGCTGTTCTCTCGTCTGGAGCAATGGTGTTAGTCTTGTGATCGGGGACCGGCCAGCGAGTGGAGGGCTGCATACTTTTTCTTTTGTATGCCTGGTTGGTCGGCTACAATGGCCAGCATGGGCAAGATGTGGAACACCATGGCTGCAGACAATTGACGACATCGACGTGAAACGTGCCAGAACGCTCTCAATATGTTTGTCTCTAATGACGTGACTGACGATTACCCAGGATCGACGATAGCATCAACCGAAGTGCCGATAGCTTTCTTATATCACCATGCCTGCATCCCACGTTTTCACCTCCTCCAGCCGCACCCAAAGAATCACACCCCCAGCCTCACCGTCAAGATGAGAATGCCCAGCTTCAAACCAACAAACTCTGCAAGGAGGCCATCGTGGAGGTGGTGTCATTCCCATTGCCAAGATACTGAGAGAGGCTCTATCGAGTAGGCGACGCAAAGCCACGAGGGCGGCGACTGGGTCGTGCGTGCCACCGATCGAAGCGACTGTCCCCAAAGAGGCTGCGGCTGACCAGCTGGCGATGGCATCCAGGGCGCCACATGGCGGTCTGGAGCCCCTACGAGTAGTGGCCATGTAGCCTCATCGCGTAGAATACACTGTGAGCAGTAGACTGTGAGGAGGGCGCAAAAGCTCTTGGCGGTGATAACTGTCGCGCATCTCCTAGACCCAGGTATACGGGACATGTTCCGCACTACATCTCTGCATCTGTCTCTCCTAGATGGTGAAGATGGTGGCGCCCATTACGGACTAATATACGCCGAGGCTGGTTCCCTGAACGTCCAGCTGGATAAGCTGCGATAGGATTGACTCTTGGGAAGATTACAGTGTATTGAGAGAATGGGAATTATCAAAGCAAGCAGGATTGGAGTCTCAATGATCCGTTGAGCCCCACTGCTTATGCCCCTGTATTGTATGTGAAGCACGGTATCGGACCCGACCTGCCGCATTCATTGCTGATTAAGGAGATGATGAAGGAAAAAAGCCATATCAAAATGGACTGACATGTCAAATTGTATAATGTCAACGGAGGCGATTGACTGCATATAACGTGCTCACTAAAAGCATACACAGCTTCCATTAGGGATCGAGAGAGTGACGGATTGAGTCGTGCATGAAGGGTTCGAGGTCAAGGCTTGCCCCGCATCGCGACACGCATAGCATATGATGAACGTCCAGGACAGTGAAATAGCAGATAAGAGATGTATTTCGATAGATACTTGGAAAGAGTTGAGTGTTACTGGTAGCATCCCATCCTATAAGGTATAGGTATTCTTGAATTTGAGAAGCGAAAGCAGGCTCCTTTAAATGTGGCATATTATATCCACTCTCTGGAGCTCAATCTTGTACCTCGTCGCGATGCGTGTAAGACGCGAAAAAAGCAGGGTATATTAACTACCAAGCACAGCACTGGCTCACTGGGTACATGTAGGAAGGAGGAGAAGCTTGGGGCAAGGTGGGTAGGCGGCTAAATTACATAGTAAGCCGCTCTTGAGCGTGACTGGCGGGGCGATCCAGCAGCAGCAGCAGCAGCAGCAGCGAAGACGCGAATTGCATGGATGGATGATGATGATTATGAGGAGGCTGGAAGAGGGGGGATTCTCTGGCAATCGATCGAATGCAATCAGTTACTGAGTTCCCCCTTTATGATGCTATCTATAATCATGCCAATATATGGATTGGGCACTAGCTATTCGTGAAGAATTCCATGCCGACAAGAGTCCATACATACCTACCTACCTGGGTAATCAAAGGGCAAGCAAGACAGCGTAATTCTACACCGTCGTGGAGCGTGTTTCTGCCGCGGCCGTTTTGTCTCCCTTCCGTCATATTAGAGTGAGCGGTGAGAGGGAACTAGGAGTCTACACTAGGAAGCTGCTGGAGGGGCTACCTAGGTATCCAGGCCCTGAACGGGCCACTGAGAGAGGCGGATTGGCTCGCTAAGGCTCGCAGACGTGCTACGAAACGCCACGCCAAAAACGCGGTCCTGCACCGAAAGCCCGGGCCACCGTCTCCAGCATGCAGCAAAATCGCGTCTCCAACACCAAGCCACCTAGACACGAGACCGTGACTTGACTTGACTTGACTTGCATCTTATGTTACCTGCCTTGGTACTTATTACCTTAGTTAGCATGCCTCCGCCCCGGCCACCCTCTGCCCGGCCCATACTACCTACCCTTACTCCTCCTACTCTCCTGGCCTCCTTCAAAGTGACCTTTGTTCAATCTTTAATTCATCCTTTTCTCTCTCTCCGTCAGTCGTGGTTGTTGAACATCTAACTGCAGTGTCCAGTCTGGTCTGTTTACTTTTGCTACTGCCATCTGATCTGCTCTGATCTCCAACTGTCATCATCCCACTTACATGCATGTGAGCGAGCGCCTCCTGCTGCTGATATCAGAATCAGAAACGCGAAACCCACCATCCGATCACGTAGCCGCAGCTGCACCAAGAAAAAAGCCTGCAGGTGACGCGACTCTGGGTCCATCTCCCACACACGAGACCTACTAGTCTCTTTCCTGACCTTGACACCTCGAAGCCCTCTACTCTTGCACCCTCGCAATCCTTCCAATCTAATCCTTTGGTGGTCATGCAAGCTGCTGCTGCTGCTGCTGCTGGTCTTCTGCTGCTGTGATGATGATGGACTCGTCTCCGGGAAGCAAGGCCCTGGAGCCCTCGCCGCGAGACCTGGCCGGCACAAAGCGTCCTGCGCCCTCACTGCTGCCGGCCTTTGAGCCTCTCTCGTCATCCCCGGCCCTGCCCAGGCCCTCAAAACGCCAGAACGTCGCTGGTGTTGCCTCCAATGCCTACCTCAAGTATCCCACGCCCGTCCCGACCTCCAGCACCGGCATCCTCTCCTCCTCTCCGCCACGCGTCCAGTCCCGTCCTGGTCTGCAGCGGACACAGAGCATCGTGTCCGAGCGTGCTCCTCTCTCCGCCGTGCCCTCAATTGAGCTCAACGAGAACGGTGAGACGCTGCTGATGGGCAGGTCAAGCAACTCATCCCAGTACCAGCTCTCCGCAAACCGTCTAATAAGCCGCGTCCACGTCAAGGCCCGGTACATAGCCGCCTCCAACCCGCTGGAGCCGAACAAGGTCGAGATCATATGCAATGGGTGGAACGGTCTCAAGCTGCACTGCCAGGGCCGGACGTGGGAGTTGGCAAAGGGCGACACCTTCACCAGCGAGACGGAGAATGCAGAGATCATGATCGATGTGCAGGATGCGCGGGTGCTCGTCAATTGGCCCAAGAAGGACCGGGCCGAGGCGCTGGGGAATCTGTCCGACTCGAGCTGGGACGACTCGCCTCGCTCGGCTCGAAATGCCGGCGGTGCCCCTGGCGCGTCCGGGCTGCTGCAGTCGAGTCCGCTCAGGAGAACGACGCGTATCAAATCGCCCGAGTCGCCCACGCCAGCGAACCACTCCGGTTCCAGCAATAACGACCTGTCGAACCTGCTGCCGGACAGCACAGACAATGGCGTCGCCGTCGAGATCTACGAGGATGCGAGCGCGGACGAGGAGCCGGAGCTGCCCAAGCACTCGGACGAGCAGGCTGCTGCCAGCTTCGTGACCGAGATCACTAACAGCTTCTCGAGTGACTTGAGTGAACCCCTGTCTGAAGATGAGAATGACCCCAACGAGGAAAATGACCCGATCATCCACTCCTTTGGCCCTTTCGGAGCCAATCTCAATAACCGCCTTGCCTCCTTCACCACAGAGTCGCCTAAGAAAGGCAGATCGCTCAGCGGCAGCGCAGACTCCATCACCGTCGCATCTGCGTCAAGGGCACTGTCCGCCGTTGCCGGCTCCGAGTCAACGGGCTCTACGACTCCTCGACAAGGCAGCGTCAAGCTCGAGGACACAATTGCCGAGGACATGAAGAAGGTCGACGTACCGACCATCACCAACCACGTCGTCAACCAGCTGGCCTTCTCGCGCCTGTCGTCCAACCCCCTGACTACCATCATGAGCAACCTCCCCGCCGAGGAAAAGAGGGATCTCACCAAAGATGTGCTGCGTCGCATTATTGAGACGACGATCTGTATTGGTATCATTCCCCGCCAGGGCAAGGACGCGGCCGGAAAGCCGCTAGAGAGCGAGTACTACTATGTCCCTGAGGCAGATACGGACGACAACCGAAGAGCGGCGGTGGTGGACGGCCTGCGCAAGCCCAGCCTGCGAAATTGCAGGAAGCACCATGTGGTAAGTATCTCTGCCTTCAATTCGTGTTTGCAAGGAAGTGGTGTGGTGTTTCCGGCCGGACAAATACACAATACGCGGTTTGTCATGACATTGAGGACAAAGGCTGACGGAGTTGGATTTATAGCAATATTACTGGAAGAGACCAAGGACGCCGTAACCTCGCCACCACTACCCACTACTTTCATCAGCGGCATCTTCCGCCATACCAAACCCATTCACCATCTTCAATGTCGCCAACTTACTATCCACTTAACTTCGCTACATGCCTACGAGCTATGAATCAAGTGTCCCAAGAATGCATAGGGGGAGGATTTGCACTCGCCCATCTGCCTTGTCTCCGGAATCGTCTGCATATAGTCCCATACCCCCCATCAACTCTTCCTATTACCCTGTTAATATTTTGAGGAACCCCCTTTTTCTACACACATTTGTATGTCTATTTGCATAGCGCAGGGAGTCAGTGACGGGCTTTTCTTAGCTTGCATCTGATGTTTTCCTCGTATATCCCCTGTCTGGTCTGCTGTCGATTATGGTAAGGAGAGTAGGAGATATCAAAGCCGCAGGGCATAAAAGGGGAGGAAGCTGAGGCACGATGTGTGCTTGTAGAGTTATGTCGATTTTTCCCCAAATCAAGAAAGTTGTTCTCTATATCCAAACCATTTGCACGTGTCCTTGTCATCAAGCAGTCTCGACTCTACTTCTTATGTCTACCAGTGATCCCCTTAATTCCGAGGGAGGAGCAGTCTCTTCATATAAACCCCCTCTCAACAAGTTGCGCATCTACAATCTCCGCCGCCAGGTCCTGCAGGTGAGAAGCTTCGCCCGTCAGCCGGGGCGTGCGACCTCCGGCCAAGAACGGCTGATAGTCCACACCGCAGACCGTCTCCGCGGCGGGACCCTCATCCCCCTGGAAATACGCCCTGATGTTCGCAAACGCACAGCTCGACGGCGTGCTGATGCTGCAATGCCCGGGGCTCTCTATCCTTATCAGCCCGGCGCCCTCAAACGCCGCCGCCATCGCCGCGACGCCCTCCCGCGGCGACACGGGGTCGGCGTCGTTGCTGACGAACAGGAGCGGGTGCGCCGTCGGCCCGCCAAAGGGGCCCGCGAAGGCCGAGAGCGTCTCGCCGCGCAGGTCGGGCCCGTCGGAGCAGCCGATGGCCATCTCGGCGTCCATGTGCGAGAGGGCGTTCTGGTCGAGGATGCACTTGTCGGTCGTGCAGGCGTCGCTGGAGCCGCATAGGCCGCCGACGCGGGGCTTGGAGAGGATGGCGCGCGCGGCGGTGGTGTTGCTCCTGTCGAGCATGAGGGAGGAGAGGGCGTTGGCGACGTTGACGAAGGCTGTGTAGGGGCTGTAGAGGGACATGAATAGAGCGGTGATCACGTCCTCGTACGTCAGGATGTCGGGTTGACCGCCTGCTGCGTCTGGTACGAGGATCGGCATGTTGTAGAGCTCGTCGAGGAAGTCTGTCACGGCACCTTCGAGCACGTATGGCCCGTCTGGATTGTACAGGGAACAGTTCCCGGCACCAGCAGCGTAGCAGTCGCGATATAGCCACCGCAAACCCTGTTCGGTGTGATCAAGAAATGTCTTCCACTCCCCTGAGATCCAGTCGTTATAGTTTCCCCCGCCGTCAAGGACCATCCGACCTACGCGCGACGGATATAGCGTGGCGAAGAACCCGCCGAGGACAGACCCGTAGCTGAATCCCCAGTATTGCAATTTCTCCTCGCCCCGTCGCCATCTCAGCGCATGAAGTTGCTCCTCTTGTTCAATGCTAGAAAGCCGGGCTGACCTGAGTGCCTCACGGGCCAGCTTCTCGCGCAGCTCGCCACTCCGCTCAATGATCTCGACGATATCCCGTGCAACAACCGTTGTCGAGACGTGGTACTTGAGCAGATTATCCTCGCTGTCTCTGGGCTCCTGGCCCGGGAGGCTGACAGGGTCGCACGCGGCGCCCAGAGCATGAGCCCGCGCCCACAACGTCGCCATCGCCCGGTCCGCGCTGTCGACTCCGCCATAGGTGGCGTGCAGGTCATACCAGGCAGTTTGATCGGCGAGCGTGTCAAAGCAGCTAATGCGCGGCGTAGAAAAGCGCACACCCCGTGGATCGAACGACACTACGTCGTATACCTTGCCGTCTGGATCCTCGGACGACACAATGGACTGGATGAGAGGGCCGCCTCTCTGCGCGATGCTGACGCCGGATCCGCCAGGGCCGCCGGGGTTGATGTACACCTCGCCGCCGTAGCGGGCGTCTAGCACAGAGGAGACATTGGCGGGCAGCTTGATCATAGCAATGGCGACGGTGTGGTTCCATAGCGTTTCTGAAGTGCTATTGGCAAGCCAGTCCATGGGAAGAAGCAGGCGGGCGCATCGAAAGCGGCCGTAGCACGGCTGGTAGACGATGGCCTTGGTAGGCGTGATAGACTCCCAATCAAATGAGGACAAGTCGTTCTGGCTAGCATTCTCGGCAAATTTGATGGAACTCAAGTCCTCTGAAGCTGAAATTCTCAAGATGCTTGTCACTGATAAGATGCTGCCAGCAACGAAGAACAAGAAAGGTGCAAGGACGATGATCAGGAGGACATTTGCCACAGGAGACCGCGGCCAGTGATTGCGACGGCCCGCGTCTTTGTCCGCGTGCGACGTTGGAGGAAGCATTGGCAACTTCTCCATTTCTAAATCACATCGACGGTTGACATGTTGAGAAGGAAACATACAATGGAAATGGCAAGAATTGAAGAGGAGATTGAACTTATGCACGCCGAGGCTACATCAATATCGCTGTAGGCAGACAAGACGTTTCGTTTCTTCAGGGGTGTGAGTGGCGTCGCCGTTTATGGTAGGTCGCAGATTGCACACCTACCTGCATCCTAGGAGTAATCATCGGGTCAACTTTGAACGTCCTTGCCCGCAGCCTCGCAATTGCGAAGATCTTCAAAGACTTTGTTACTCGTATTACTCGGATACGAAACAATCATATCAGGATCCTCAATTGAGTGCTACAACGCTACTATTATTCGGGGCGGACCGCCAGCGTCCTCTCCACAGGTGGGCGAACACCTAAAACTTTAAGGGGCAACGGAAGGGAAAGAAAAAAAAAACCGTATGACACCGAGGATTCGCTGGTCATCACCGACCCAACTACTAGTTCAGCCTCAGCAGCTTAATTAAGGCAGAGCGGACGGGGTGCCATGTTTTCCTATGAGAGTGTAATCTTGGTGTAAAGGCTGCCGAATATGGAAAGTTTGTGACGCCGGAAATGGAACGCCATGTCTTGAAAGTGGTATGTATATATAGTAAGAAAGACTGGCCTGGAAACCGGAACAAGGTCAGATGATCTGGGAAAGGTGGCGGGGCTGCCGAGGTGCCTCCTGTCAAGGCAATTGACAACGAGGCCGGAGAGTGGATTGGCGTTGGCGCTTGACGTAGTGTTCAGATTTCGCCGCGTTCTACACTACATCTATAAATATCTAATTTGAGTCGGAAGCTTTGGTCGCCTTCCCTTTATCAAGGTTGTCAGCATGATTAAGGTCCCTACTAGTTTACAGAGGCATTTCATGTAGAAATGGAACATAGAGCTATCGCACCATTCAAATTCACATCAACAACTTCTTTCTCGAGGCTCCGTTGCTCCTTAAAGATGCTTCCCCAGCTGGTCTAATTCTGTCCTCCTGCAGTAATATTGGCCTGTTGATTCATTTCATCTTGTTGTCGCCACACGTTCAATCTCTCCACCTCCTCCGGTTTGTAGATAGTCTCCCACAAGTCGAGATGTTTCTCGATCAGATCTGTCCCGCAATTACCGATACGCCTCAAAAGCGTCCGGACGTCGTCATCTGGTGACCAACCCCTCGTGTTGAACGTGAGTCTTGGCCGTGAAAGATCCTCCTCAGGATAAGGTAAGTCTTCGGGGTAACGCCGCCAGTCAGACGAATGGCCCGGAGCAGCGAAGTATATTCCCCATTCGCAACTGCGGTTGCTTGTCAGGCCGTGAGCCTTCACTTCTTCATATAACAAAGTCTCTAGCCGTGCATTTTCTAGATGAGGTATCTGCTCGCATGCCCGTGCAAATGACTTGATCAACGGGACCAGCAGCGACTCATCAGGTACGAGTCGAAAAAGGACTACGGGTGATCGTCCCGAAAATGTCAATTCGTCACCTAAGAAGTATTCCCGGGAGGCATTGTCATCTTCTTCCTTTGTCGAGGTATAGCCTGGGGGCATTGTAGTTTCTGACTGAGCTTTGGAAAGTCCTGTGTATTCAGTGCTCAAACTCTGTGCATTGTTTCGAGCACGGAAATACCAGTGACCAGAAGGGGTGGTTATGTCGAAGTTGATGCGAAGTGTGCGAAGTCTTTGCCAGAAAGGCTCGATAGAAAGAGTAGTCTGCAAGTGGGTTGGCCATAACAAGGTGGAATCTATTACACCGACCACATGGAGACTGGTTAGGTTTTTTTTGTGACATGTCGCCTCCCACACTGTGCTACTGAGAGGATCGTGGTCGTTGGTGCGGGATACCATGCATGCTGGGTGCCAGCTTTGATTCCAGAGTGGCCCATGGAATAAACCGAGAGTTAGGTCTCTGAGCGATTCGGGAAATGAGTGGTTCTCGATCGCGCCGACTAGGTTGTCACGATAGTGGCGACGAAGGGCCGGATACCCGGTTTCATCATCAGTGAGCTGGCCGTGTATACTGGTGAGGTTTGGTAATCTAGCTGCAATTTCGATGAATGCTTGTGGTGCAAGCTTGCGAGTGTACGGTCCTGGCCAATAAAGTGCCAAATCATGGATTCTCCGGACAATAGGCAGATGCTCTGGATTCAGGAGACTGAGATAGGAATAGCGATGTCTCATCCCATAATGGTCAGACTGAAGTGACTGCTCCTCCTCCGTGAGTGCACACGAAGCACTACGGTCCGTTGGCGAGGAGATCTTGTGAATGTGAAGCTGAAGAGGAAGCTTTGCTTCGTCTTGACTTTCATTCTCCCAGGATCTCAATATCCCGAAGAGGTCATACATCGCCGCGCTGAATGTCGCATCGTTGACATCACGGTCGCTCTGACGCTCGAAAGTCTGTCGTAAGCTAGAGTCGTAAGGCGGTAAGACAATCTGATATCTTATAACTTGGATGTATCGCCTGCGGGCGCCTCTCACGATTCTTTGGAATTGGTGAAGTTCGGTACTTTTCAGCTTCAAGGTTCGGAAGCATATGCTCTCGACGGCCTGTAGCCAGGCTCTTGAGATCCCCGCTAGCGCAGCAATCTTCTGAGCCTTTGGATATTCATCGCGTGGTAGACCTTGCGCATGAGCGGCGATTAGATCGTAAATTTCCTGTGGGCATCGCTCCATCTTTGACAGGCGTACAAGGACAACGTAGTAGAAATATCGTCTGTGACTTGTTGAAGTGGGGTTGATTGTTGTCATCCACACTCGCCGGTCAGGCAAAAGCACGCCTCTGAGATGGCGGCTAATAGGTTCACGGGCGCCTTAGTTACTTACAAAACTAGATAGAGGCTGCTGTTTTTGCTACTTCTGTTTTCACTCTATGGAACGGCTTTGGTCCCCGCCTCTCGTCCCAAGGAAAAAAAAAAGGACATTTGGCCTCCGACAAAGACCCTACAAAAGAGCAACCGCGACCAGCAGTTTTCCAATTGAGTATCGTCGTATCTGGAAGAGATAATATTCTGAGGCATAATTATAATACAGGCACAACAAGCGCGGGAACTGCTTGCTTCCCCGCCTCCCCTTATAGAGATCGAGACAGCTTAGTCAGTCTTATCGCGATAAGATACCGGCATCGCGGCGCTAGTTTGTCCGCTTATCAGAAATTTTTTGAAATCGGCAGCAAACAAATTTCCAGCTCCCTCGCACATCGCTCACCCCGCCAGCCGTCAATCTTCTCCCGACTCACCAAGCAGCCAGTTGAACCACAGAACCTGGAAATCATGGTGGGCTCTAAGGCAGTAAGTCGGAAGGACGATGTGTCTGCATTCTCTGTAGACCCGGAACAGGTAAGCTTCTCTGCCCCAGATCAAGGTGAGGTGCCAATCACTAACCTGATCAGACCTCGAAAGCGTCTAAGGCACTATTGGCGCACATTGCAAAAGCCGCCAAGGAGAAATCAGCCAATGCGACCAAGAAGAGCCTCCTTGATGACACGGAGGAGGACCAGAGTCAAATTATTGCTCAGACACCAGTCTGGCTTGCTCTGACTACCAAGCGACACATTCTCGATTCGAATCGATTACAGCCTGGCAAGATCGTCCTGCCTCACCCTTTGAACACCGATCCCGAGACGACGATATGCCTTATCACTGCGGATCCCCAACGCGCTTACAAGAACATTGTTGCCTCGGAGGAGTTTCCTGCTGAGCTGCGCAAGCGCATTACCCGTGTCATCGATCTAACCCACCTCAAAGCCAAGTTCAAGCAGTATGAGGCTCAGCGCAAGCTCTTCTCAGAGCACGACATCTTCCTCGGTGATGATCGAATCATCAACAGGCTGCCTAAGGCGCTTGGCAAGACCTTCTACAAGAGCACGATAAAGCGACCCATCCCAGTCGTTCTCCAAAAGCCACGGGAGAAGGTCGACGGAAAGAGGGTGAAGCGTGAGAAGAGCAAGGACGATGTGAACGCCCGTCCTGCTGCGGAAGTAGCTGCTGAGATCCAACGGGCTATTGGAGCCGCCCTGGTACATCTCTCTCCATCAACAAACACATCTGTAAGAGTCGGTTATGCAGGCATGAAGCCAGCGGAGCTGTCTGCGAATATCCAGACCGTAGCAGCGGAGCTGGTGAAGAGGTTTGTGCCTAAGAAACAGGACAATCTGAGATCCATCTTCATCAAGGGCCCCGAGACTGTGGCTCTCCCGATTTGGCAAACAGATGAGCTGTGGCTAGATGCTGAGAAGGATGTTCTGGCAGATGGTTCCGAGAAGGCGAAGGCCATTGAGGCTAAAAAGGAGAAGCCCAATATTGGCAAGAAACGAAAGTCACTCGACGCTGCTGACGATGAGGAAGAGGTAGAGAAGGAGGAGCCGCAAGCCAAGAAGCGAAAGAGCGACAAGTCCGAGAAGACCGAGAAGACCGAGAAGAAGGAAAAGAAGGAAAAGAAGGAGAAGTCTTCAAAGAAAGAGAAGCTGCCGGAGAGCAACGATGATAAGCTTGACCAAGAGATTGCTGAGCGCAAAGCCAAGCTGAAGAAGCAGAAGAAGGCTGCTAAGGCGGCACTGGATGACTAGCACGATTCCAGTGTCACGCTATCAAGCATATTGCGGAGTTCGGCGTCGGCTGGAAAACGGAAACCTAGATATTTTATGTAGATGATACAGGAAATTGCATCCTAGTGAAATAGATATTCATCTTCTGTATCCAAACTTGGCCCTGACAATTAGGGTAATCATAAACACACACTTGCTGTTAATAGTTGAAAAGCTTGCCTACAAACTTCTGAATGAAGCCATACAACAAGATACCGAAATAGTCTTAATCAGCTGGCTACTAGGGACAGCATTTTCAAAGACTGAAAAGAATACAAGCTTGTTCCATTCACTCACTTGCTCTCCGGTTTAAACAGCCTATAGCCTCGTAACATCACCTGGACATCCGGATTTCTCAAGTCAGGTTCTTTCCATGAAATAAATTCTTCAAAGCCGCTCCTCTTGAAGACTCCTTTTCTCGCAACATACTCGTCAAGTGCGAACCCCGTCATTTGCTCTGTAACTGGTGCATCACTATGACTTCCAGACAAGGAGCGCGGATCAACATTAATATGCACGTCCGTCCGAGGCAATTTCCACCAAGTCTCCATGAATGCATGAACATACTCGGTAACCAGTCCTTGGCCCCAAAACTCGCTACGAAGCATGAAAGCAATCCCTGGCCATCCGAAAACGGAGACAAGCCCAGAACAGCCGCCGATACCGATCATCTCGCCTGTTTCCTTCAGACATATGGCGAACATGAATGTCTTCTCGTCATTTGAGGAGAGGAATCGGTCGAGGTTCGGCTTTGTCTCTTCTATGTTTCTGTCCACCCTTCCCTGGTGGTTATTTGCCATGACCTCAGGCTGTGTGCGCAAGACATGTAGGCTTTGAAGATCTTCAGGAACCAGCGCTCGGAGAAGTAGACGATCTGTTCTGAATGGAAATCGAGTTGAGTTCGGTGGTAACGGACTGGCTGGTAAAGTGGTTTTTACCGAGATCCAGTTTGTTTTAATGCTTGACGATGTCATGATTGTCTCACGGTTCATACCACCGAGTTGCCGCTAATTTTGTCCAGTCATTGTTACCCATATTGCGAGGTCATCTTATTTAATATGAATTGCTTGCATGAAGAAAGATTACTTTGGGGGAGAATGTTGATGCCTGGATGTAACCACCTATCGGCGTGTGCACGCCTATGACTAGCCTATTCTATTACATCTAGGCATCAAGATTCTCGATCCCATTACACCGTCTTACACTGGAACTTCTTTCAAGAGAAGGGCATTTTCTTCATTGAAGAAAAGATATCAAATAAGCTCTTCTGTAACCATCGGATATACTGATGACAAAGCCGAATTTTGTGTTTTGTCTAAATATAAGAAGATACGACTTCTCCCGAGCTATCTAGATTCTTCCAGATAATAGCATTCCTTTAGACAAGTTACAGAATTAAGACTCTCAGATCCAGTTTTTTTGGTACGTCACAGGAGTGAATAAGGAGCGGGAGCTGTACCCGAGGGTTCCCATAATTGGTCCTGAGTGAATTTCAACGTTTTAATAGAAACTGGTAGCACGGTGCCTCCACATCTCCGACCTTCAATACGAGGTCCCAGAGTCACTCCCGGCCCAAACCAAGCCAATCAAGACCACAATCGAAGCGTTTTCCCTTCATTTTGCAAGTAGATTACACTTAATACTGTTTATCAATCAGTAGTCAGACTGTCGGTTTCATTGGCATGCATAGATCAGATAATGCCAATCATAGCACAGGCTCGATGCTTTCTGGTGTCACTACACCATGAAACTCGTCGAAATGAGCCAGGTTGAATTTAGGCTATAATGTAGCTTATTTTGTTATATTTATCATTACTAGTTTACAAAAAGTGCATTCATTGAAAAGCCTCGTGGACGCCTCCAACAATCGACACTAGGTGTTGAATTCAATCTCTGTAGGTGGTGGATACACTCGGGTCAGCCAAGCGCGAAAACCAAGTTCCAAGACATGTGCAGATCCATAATGTCGCGCTTTTCTCCTCGATGATTTGAGCGCCTGCTGCAAGTGCTTATCTTGGCAATGGAGCCCTGAGTGAGATAGACCGACTGGGGATCCGCAACTCTTGGCACCTCCTCACTTGTGCTCTCCCCATTCTCCACATCCTCATCCCACTTTACCCCAGAGAAGGGGGTCCGGGGGGTTGGAAGGACGATCAAGTCTGAAGTATCCGGAGAGACGGGCCGCATACACAATGTGGGAACTTGATAATCTTATAAGTAATGATCAACATTTCCCCAGTTTCTGTAGAATATGGGTCTCCTGCCTGTGAATGATATTCACGAGAAGACGTCCTTGAAGACAATATTATCGTAGAAGCCTTGAGATCATGGCGGACAACATGCATATTAAGACTGCGCAAAAGGTCGCCGACCAGGAGCTCGAAGAAAAACTCGGCCGCAATGCCTTTGCAGAAGCCAAGCAAGCTACGGACGAGGAGCATGCGCAGACTTTTGGTCAGGCTCTCAGAGAGAACCGCAAGGCGGTGTTCTGGTCGTTATTGATATCCATGTCCATTGTGATGGAAGGGTAAGTGAAATCGGTGTCTGAGAAAGCATGCCTGCAACTTACGAGTAAAGCTACGACACAATTCTGATGGGAAATTTCTTTGCCTACCCAGAATTTCAGAAGAAATTCGGTAGCTGGTATAATGACGAGGTTGGCTATCAGGTATCTGGGCCATGGCAGACGGGCCTTTCTATGGCTAGTACAGTCGGTGCGATCTTTGGTATGTAACATCTATCAGTTCGAAGTGAGACAATGCTCGGCTAGGTTTCATTGGCTAACAAGTCACCTTGTTGCTGGTAGGCGGCTTGATGAATGGTTACTTCGCATCCAAATATGGATACCGGTGGGTTTTGATAGGTGCAATGGGATTGCTGAATTGCTTCATCTTTGTGATCTTTTTCGCAAAGGATGCAGGAATGCTTGTTGCTGGTCAAGTTCTTTGCGGGTTGTGCTGGGGCGTATTCGCGACTCTGAGCCCTGCCTATGGTATGTCGACACCCCATTGTTATCCTGTCTCAAGCTGACGATATCGTTCTACTCAGCATCTGAGGTTTGCCCGACAAACCTGCGTGGGTATATGACCACTTATGTCAACTTATGCTGGGCAATCGGTCAGCTGATTGCTGCCGGAGTTCTTCGTGGCTGCTTGGGTATTGAAGGCGCCATGGGTTACAAAATTCCCTTTGCGTTGCAATGGGTCAGTGATTGAAGTGTACCTCACGATGTTACGAGGAAATACACTGACATTTTGATAGTTGTGGCCCACACCGATCATGGTTATTGCGTACCTCGCCCCTGAGAGTCCTTGGTATTTGGTCCGTCACGATCGTCTCGAAGACGCAAAAAGGTCAATCAAGAGACTCAGCGGAGACAAGACTGAAGCACAGATCAATGCGCAACTGGCCATGATGCTCCATACGACTAAGATTGAATCTGAAGTAAGCAAGGGAGCTACATATGCTGATTGCTTCCGTGGTGTCGACATACGACGTAGTGAAATCTGCATGGTTGCTTTTGCTGGCCAGATTCTCTCAGGTAGCAGCTTTGCGTACACCCCAACATACTTCTTCACGACTGCCGGCATGGCCACTGCGCGAGCTTTTGAACTAAGTTTGGGCGCTAAAGGAATGGCATTCATTGGAACACTCACGTGAGAATATTTCGATTACTAGCGAGTACCTGGCTGACATTAGCTCTAGATCTTGGTGGTTAATTTCATATTGGGGCCGCCGTCCAATTTATGTCACTGGAATGGGATGTCTTTTTGTCATTCTGATGATCATTGGTATACTCGATGTATCTGCGCACGACAAGGGTCTCTGGCCTTCCGGGGGACTTTGCGTACTCTGGCTCTTCATCTACTCCCTAACTGTCGGACCTATCACCGTATGAGATTAATTCCTTGCAAGGACTCATCTGTTGCTGACCATTTCTACAGTACAGTATCATCTCAGAAACCTCGTCGATCCGTCTTCGACCGTTGTCTGTGGTGTTAGCTCGTAACGCCTATCAACTCGTCAACATTGTCTCCCAGGTTCTGCAAGCTTATATGATGTGAGAGCGGCTTTTTCATTTTGACACACCATGTCAAAGACAAATGTCACTAACATTGATATCTAGGAACCCGACTGAGTGGAATCTTAGGGGGAGGACTGGCTTCTTTTGGGGCTCAACCGGACTTTGCGTCTTTGTGTGGGCTTTCTTTCGCCTTCCGGAGGTCAAGGGCCGCACGTACGAAGAGTTGGATATTCTCTTCCAAAAGCGAATTCCTGCTCGCGACTTTGCTAAAACACATGTTGATGCTTACGCCTCCCGCGGAACAGAGGAGGATGTTCTAGAGGTTGAAGCCACCAAAGAGTAGTGGTTGTCTACGCCAAGCAGTACCGCTTCATAGCCCAGTTATGGCGGCTTCTTATGAAGTCGAACAAACGAGAGGCGATTGAGAAAGATCACAGTATCAACGTCATGATAGCTAATCTATCTAGGGACTAGGGCTTAGATTGATAGTACATCACATACATCCCAATCAATAGATGTAGCTCCTTTTAATCCTGTCGTGTGTCCTAACTCCTTTGAAGTTGAACTACACAAACTTTATATAAATTCCAGGGAAGGTTTGCAAAGCTCGACAGCGATCTTCGGCTCAAATGATACTAGGTTCTGCAATGTGTCTCGAACCCACCAGTGACTTCTATCATACCGTTCGAATGTGCTCTCAGCATTCGCTGGATAGATGGATGGATCTCTCTGGCGGTCCTCGTCTGCCGGCGCAGTAAAAATATGGTGGTCCAACCAATGATCTTCGATGATTATACGAATCATTCGAGCAAATCCCGTGCCAAACATGGTTTCACCGGGCGAGTCATCGAGCTCTATCTCCTCCAATACTTCTCGAATGCGAGGTTGAGAGCCTGGCCTCTCTTGATGTTGATCGATTTTGCAGAAGCTGAGCAGTCTCTCACGGTCGTGAAGGTCAACTAAAGCAATAGTCTCTTCTCCGAACATTCCAAAAAGACCTGAATCAAGCACACTATGTTGAGTCGCATGGATCTTCACATGGCGAACTATGATTATTGTTCCCAAACGATCCCCGAAGCACCTGCATTCTCTGCCTAGATGCTTAAAGGCGGTGTGACTGGACGTGCGCAGCCTTTTGAAAGGGAAGGCTATAGTACTCGAGTGCGGCGAATTTATTGGGGTCTTCACAGGGCACACTTCTGCAAGTACACCTGATGGCATCATGATATCAGTGCTGCTGTCGAACCAAGCAGAGATCGGCGGGAACGTGTACCGGCCCCCGCGTCGTCTATCTATATGGCAGAGTCCTCCATGCTCCAAAGCCACCACGCGTGCTTCACGACACACCTGCGCGATGAGAGGCGGTGGCGAGGTTCTTCTTAGGTAGAGTGTTTTTGGGACGTGGCATGTATCCGTTTTCGAATCATCGAATATCGCGTGACGATAATCCGGGAAGAAAGTAACGATACGATGAGGAAGACACTCTCTCCAGATTGCGCGTTGCAATTCGAGCGGAAGACGGGGAAAGAAACGAAAATCTGTGGGTAAAAAACCACTTGAGTTGACTGCATCTTCCCCTGCAATCTCTTTCCTCGTCGAGTTCGCTACCACCTTGCGTTGGTCAAGACAGACAACCATTGTCGTTGCCAAAACCGAACACAGTTTGCGCGTGAATATGCCGAGATCTCTCAGAGTAAATGACTAAACAAAGATATGCTTCATAGTCCAAGCTCAGCAGCACATCTCTGCTGAGCCCTGGATTCTGAGACTCTGAAGTGTGAAAGGTTGATTGATGGACGATGAGGCAGAATGACTCTGGGCTGGTGATGGGGCGAACTGAGACACGCCTTGTCAGCCCGCCCGCGTTCCGCTGTACATTGTACAGCGGGCGATCCCGCGTACAAGGATACACGTGCCATCACACTAATGCAAAGCACAGCCACAGGTATATATTATTCTCTGGCAAACTGAAGAAACCGATTTCCGGCTATGGGAGGCTACAGACATCACTTCCTTACCAGCAGATAGGCCAGAATGAGAGTCAGTCAAAGACTACTATTATCTAGATATCACTGGATTCCGGCTTCTAGTATCGAAAACTCATCTTTAGCGGAATCCAGCCCAACCAACGCATCCATGGGAATCGTAATCAATGGCGAGGTGTGCCCAATATCTACATTCATCAAGATCGGAAACGCCTTGTTGTTTTTTACTATGTCGCCATCGCAGAGCAGCCCGTGAATGACTCCTGCTAGCTCATCTTGTGATTCCTGGCTGTCGTACCCATAAAAGCGCCCAAATATCAGTCCGTTGATCTGATCCATCACGCCATACGCAATCAAGTCAGCGATGTATTGTCGGATCCGATAGAGAGGTAGGCCCTTTGTCTCATCATCGGCCGCTGCATCATCACTAGTCAGTTTCTGTGTATTTGGTGGTGGTTGAAAAGCGACTTAGTCCCGCTAGAGAGGCTTGAACGGCAACAGCAGAAGATGACCCGAGACTGTTCAAAAGATAATAAAGAAGAGAGTGTCTCAAAGATAACTTACTAGCAGTCTCCAGGAAAAGCACTCGCCCGCTCCAGTCGGGCTCGAGTTGTCTTACGCCATGCAATCGAAGAACAAGAGTGAGACATCCGCCGAAAATGCGGCCTGTGGACGCGCCGCCCCGAATCCAGCGCCAGGCGGGGGTTGGAGCCAGTGTTCTGGGCTTTGTGTTCGCCCCATTTTCCAGGGCGTAATTCGGAGCCAATGGGGCGTACTCCTTCGACCGAGCGACGGGGCCAATGGGCCTAGGCGGCGTTCCGGTGGAATCATCATGGGTAATTGCGCGGAGTAGATTGTCCAGCGTAAAAGTCATGGGCGCCGGTGCTTCGCCCAGCTCCGGATCGACACCTGGCCCGTAGAAGGTCCGCAGCCCGGACAGATGGTAAAGGATCCAGTGCAAAATGGTGATATCAGAGTATCCGAAGAATATCTTGGGGTTCTTGCGGATGATATCCGCCGCCGCCTCATCGTATAGAAAGGGCCGTATGAGCTCGTCCGCTGTCGTGCCACCCACAGTGCAGCAGATGGCTCTGACTTCCGGGTCCGCAAACGCCTCCAGGATCTCCTGTTTGCGATTGAGGATGTGCTGGGCAATCGTCGTGGTCTTGGGGTCTTCGTCGGTCCAAAAGATCTTCACGGGGTATCCCTTTGCCTCCAGGACAACTTTAGCGCGTTCCACGACGAACGGATGGAACTTATTGACGCGGAACGATGGGGAGACGAAAGCAATCGTCTCTCCAGGCTGGAGACCCTTTGGTATGATAGTCATCTTTGGGGGTTTAAATTGCAACATTTGCTCACAATTGAGAAACCTTGGGATGCATCGAGACGAGAAGCGGATTTCGATGCGAGAAGGGACAGTGGGCCGGAATTGGAGGTTATTGCGCGCTTACATGACAAGTGTAGGGCGTGGAAATGAAGTGTTGTGCATAGGGCATATCTGGCCATCCGCTAGAGATTCCGAAGGCTCGCTCTTCCAAGTCGAAGGCTGCGCCGCCCACACCCCGAAGCATACCATGATTAATTGCCTGAAGAAAACAGATTCATAGTCTACATATTAAGAAAATATCACATTGTCATTCCACTGCTATTTGTATGCCATCCATATGGCTTTATTGTAGAAAGTCTTCCCCACATTCTTTAACAAGTAAGCCATACTCCGGCACGAATTGCATGTAAACTACTTCGGGACTTCCAGTTATTTCTTTGGTGTACTTCGCAGCTTCGGGGGAAACAATTCTCTTGGTGAAGCCATTAACCATAGCAGCATCGATCAGTAACTGGTCCTGGTATGCACACTCAAGAGCGGTGAAGAGAGCGGCGGCCTTCGCAACAGTACCGCCAGCTGTAAGAATCCCATGGCTCTGTAAGATGAGGTTTTTCTTCTTGGATCCTAGGGCTTCGGCTAGTCTGTCGCCCTCCGAGGCTTCAATAACTGGTCCTCCAAAGCCTGAATAGACAGCAAGATCGTCGTAGAACATGCAGTGGAGAACCCTACCAATTCTCATCAGCGTAGCCGAGATCGGACCTCACTGGCTTATTCCAAAATAGGCAACGGAACAAAGCGAATTTCAACTACGACCAATATTCCCTTGTCAATCACGCTCATGGAGAGTAGACCATAGCCGCCACGATGGTTAGGAATTTTGAAATGTTTAATCACTTATCAGTGAGCTTGACGAAATGGAACTAGAGGTTTTCAAATCTCTGTCACACGAATAACCACTTGGCGCCATTGTGGTGTACTTCAACCGGACAAGATTCAGAAATAAATGAACTGTATACCCTGCTTCAGTTGATAACTCTCAACTTCCCAACCTCTTCCACACAAAGTCAAATGTCGACGATAAATCAACACACAACTGTAATGGACTCGATGAGCCCTTCAAACATCGAAAAAGGACCATCTGCCGTGTTAGGGGACTCTATTCATAGTGGACGAGATGAAGCTAATGGAGAGTTGGAAGAAGTTGATCATCTAGCTTTGCATCGACAGCTCAAGTCCAGACACATCACAATGATTGGTACTACCTTACATCCTGATTACTTACCTCTAAAGTCACTGACAGATAGCCTGATTAGCCCTTGGTGGTGCGATCGGAAGCGGCCTGATTATAGGAAGTGGATCAGGACTTGCTCAATGCGGTCCTGTCGGTCTTCTCATTGGGTACTCAGTCACTGGAGTGCTTTGCTACGTGGTCATGACTGCTCTGGGAGAGATGGCTGCTTGGTTGCCGCTGGGTTCGTTCAGCGGATTCTAGACAATGGTGCCATGGGTGTGGTTTTTCCACATTGTGACGGCATCGGTAAGTCATCTACTGTTGTTTAGTGTTATATCCTTTACTTTTCGTCACAATTGTAACTGAAGACATTTCATATCCTTAGAGGGAGCCAAGAAACTTGTCAGAGCGACAAAATTTCTTCCAGTCGGACGACGAAGTTGCGGAGCTCACTTCCCGCAATTCAATTGTGCTATGCTCGGGCAAGACTTGATGATGCCTAATCTTGATCAGAGTGGCTCTATGACTATAGTCATGTGTGAAGCGGTAGAATGCCTCAATGAGATTGATGGCGTCGCTGCCGTCGACGGTGTGGATGGTATTCTTATCGGAACGTTTGATCTTTCAATCGAACTTGGCATACTTGGCGATTGGGAAACCCCAAAATTGAAACAGGCCCTGGAGAAAGTCGGGATGGCCTGCGAGAAACACGGAAAGCTTTTCGGTGTTGCTGGCTTGAATCACTTGCTAGAAGTGTTGAAGTGGATTATAAACACCCTAGGTGCTCGATTCATTGTAGGTAAAGGCGATATGGCCATTGTCTCAGATGGAATGAGGGCTAGCTATGATGCTATTAGAGCTTTAGAGAATAAGAAATAATAGCTACACAGCATTAGCAGTGTTCAAATATCCGGCTAAC
Organism: Phaeoacremonium minimum UCRPA7; assembly: GCF_000392275.1. Classification (NCBI taxonomy): domain Eukaryota; kingdom Fungi; phylum Ascomycota; class Sordariomycetes; order Togniniales; family Togniniaceae; genus Phaeoacremonium; species Phaeoacremonium minimum. Next base: position 40,345 of record NW_006921241.1, on the reverse strand, counting down.
GCAGCGGGGCTTGCATGGCTCTACACCTAGCAGTTCTCTGTGGGCTATTGGATGCTTGGATGGAGTGGTAATTTCTTATTTGTCTCTGGGTTGGATCAACGCAGTTCCGAGGCAGCTGATACTTCGCCCCTTCGAATTTTGAAGGTTCTGGCTTCTGGTATAGACGAATCGCGAGCCCGAAGGTTTAGCCGACTGGCTGAAAAGAGCCACAGTTGCAGCCACGCTGCCTCTATGTTTCACATCTCCAATGCGACATAGAACGATAAGCGCTCTTTAGGGATGGAGGATAGCGAGGAGGTGATAATGCAGTGGCAAACTGTGGCTGCCTCTGATCTCTATATTTTCAATACCTAGACCGCACGGCATAGGATCGCCCCAGTTTCTAGACGGTGGCTAGCTGAAATTTCCGAATCCAGGTACCTTCCGCGCTCAGTGCAACAATTAGCCTACGATATTCCAGCCTAGAGGTTAGAATGTTCATATTCTCTTAGCAGCCAACTGGCCACTGCCGGAGGTAGGTGAGTCTCAGAACGGTAGACATATCATTCATCCACCTTCTTTGAGTCTAGACCGGTTGGGAGTTAGGCCGTGCTTGGTCAAGCTGAGCATCAGTTTAGAAGGAGCCAATAACATAGATGCTATCGATGTGTACTAATTGTGAAGTAGCGAATGAAGAAAGAAAACGACATACTTCCTCGGCTTGCTTCGTACCAAACTCGGCTCAGCCAAAGGACAGGCAAAGGATCACGGCTGGATCGAGTGTGGCTCGCAACGTGGAATGTTCCCTAGGCTTAATTGATCAGTGGCGTTGCGGCACGGGACGGGACGGGATCACGCCTCGCTCCGGGTGTACACTTTAGTCCATGGTGTTTAGTCTGCTACGAAAGATCCTGAGTTCTCAGGTTGCAGCACAAGTTGTTACGCTGACCAATGCAGACATACGGAGAGTTGGCCTCAGCTGGCCCACAGCCAGTCCCGTATTGAGGTTTGGCCGTTGACGGTAGTGTCAATATGGAGAGAGCACATTGGAACGTTCACTGTACACCGAGAGATATGACCTGGTCTGATATTGCTTAAAAAGCGTGGGAAGCTGTTGGGTAGCAACTTTACCCATAGGGTTCTCCTACAGTAAACGTTGTGATCAAATATCCTGCTTGTTTGGCTGGAATCTGAGCTTCTCAGGTTCTCTATCCTTGTATTAATGCTCATCGTCCTCGACCTCGCTTTCATCGGTTTCGTTCCCCTTTCCGTTATTATCACCGCCTTCCTTTTCGTTATCCTCCTCAATCATGGTAGTCTTGTCGGCCTTGCCTTTAGAATCCACAAAGGCCGCGTTGATCTGCTCAACTTCGGAAGTGATATTGACGGTAGTCGAGATTTGGCCAATGTAATTTTGGGGGAAGATGTACTTGCTTCCGCCCTTGATGTTCACTTTGGTGAAATTGCCGGTGACGGACAAGGCTTTCTGACCAGCCCCGAGAGGGTATTTGTGCTCGTGCTTATTCTCAACAACGATGCAGACGATCGATGAAGGGGTATCATTCTGGATCGTAGCATTATTGAGGTAGATGAAGTCGGAAGAGTTATCATCGTTGGATGGCATATTGGCAAAAGCGATGGAGCGGGTTGACTGTCACTGTGCTGAATAAGATTTGGTTTGGACGGGGAAATCATGTCAAGCTAGCATCCTTCGCAAGTATATATATTTAGAGACTGGGGGCTAGGATCTCGATGGGTCTGCCAAGTTTCAGACAATCCGTATTGCTTCTGCTAGGTGGCATGGTCTTACTAAGGTGAAGGGAGTTTCGCCACAAACATTCCTTTTAAACATTGGAGATTAGCTATGATTTTAAGCACCGGTCCCATGAGACATTCATTGGACAAAGTATAAAGCCACACCGCGGAGAGATCATAGCCATTCTCGAGCCATTGTTACTATATTACAAGCCAAATCGCCAAGCGGCAAAGCCCAGATATAGTCAAGGAGTATGCTACCTGAAATCGCCTGACGAGGCACCTGTCCATAGCTAGATCACTCATAGATATTCATCGAGACATTGATCACGATAAATAGTGACTATTATGGTACTATTCGCATCCGTAGCTGGGCACATTGTCGAGATTCCGCCCAATGAGATCGTCCCGAGACAAGGCACTCCTCTAGCCGTGTCAGCAGTGCTGCAGTGCGGGTAGACTGATCTAGGCCACAGAGCTTTCCGAACTAGCTACCTACTAATTCGCTAAGCCATGAACATAGTCGCTACATCTCCATCCTTGTAGGATATTCGGACGCAGGCTGCGCGTGCAGCTGACCACGAGTCGGACAAAGTCCAGCTTGAATTTTGCGCATCGCCAATAGGCACAGTAGTTCGAATTCGCCACAAGATGTCTTGCTAAGCCGTTGGGGCTATTTGGCTAGTAGCGAGAAGGTATTCTCGCATAGGAGTAAGACTGCCAGCAAGGCATTAAGTGAGATCGACGCCAAGCTCATTTGTAGTCGAATTCTCGTCAGGCTAGCTCCCAGGAGTGCTCATGATGGGGAAGGCTCTGCGCAAATGGGTCGGATGGGTGAAAAGTGGGATAGCAGGTAGGAGTGACGACTTCGTCTTTATAAGAGCAGGAAAGTGGCCCCTTATATTGACCTCAACATGCGAGTGGTCGAAAAAGACTCCTTGTCAAAGCCCTCGCGAGAAGTTGACTGTTAGTTTTTCGGTTGCAGAGCCCCCTAATTTGAATGAGCCCTCTTAGTGCCGTTTTGGCGCTTATAGACGGCGGGCTATCTTGGCTTAGGGAGGGCAAGATTTGGAGAGCATTACAAAAGAGATATCCTGAACGGCCAATAACTGTCATTGCCGCTGAACTACATATCGATTACATTTGCCGAAGGAAGGTGCAACACAGCCGCCTCCTGAACGCATCCCTGTGGGCTGATGCTCACTATCGGCCTATTCCGGGAGATAATACTCAATTACAGCAAGAAGCAATTGATTACCGTTAGTTTATAAAAGTGTCGCAAAGACATCGCCCGATTCAGGCGTTCAAATCTTCAAGGGCATAGACTATATCGAAACTCCTAGCAAAGATTTCACTGAGCTTAGTTTGGGCCAAATCTTTTGAAGGGAAAAGATGAGTTCCGCGTAATGGAGAAATCTGAGCTGCTACCTGGTGTCAACTGGGTCGAGAATACAAAACATATTGTGTCAATGTTCACATTTACTGCGGTTGTTGACCAACTTTCTCCGTCGTGGAGGTAAAGTCATCCAGCGACGTCTTGATAAAGTCGAAAACGCCTTCCCCGCCGTCGAATTTAACGGCAACGATCTCGAGCCAATCGTTTTCAGCTGTTCTAGAAGGAACCTCGACTGTGATTCAAATATGACAATCATGAGGCGCCAGACCGTCTTAGTAAAGAATACATATCATCAAACAGTAACCAGGCAACATTTTAATGGTTAGTGGACATTTTTGATTCCTCGCCCTTTGGGAGGAGGCACTATCATAGGAGGTACTAAGGAACCTCGAGACAACCCCGAACGGATTCCGGGTCAAACAAGATCAGATATTCTTCAACGATCAGTAGACTACTTCCCCTGGCTTTGTTCAGACAATATCTGAGTTTGAGGTGGTACAAGATATCGTTAGCCTGCGTCTATGGAGACAAGGAGACGTGCGCTCAGAGGTAGAGCATCTTGAAAACGGGCGGCACGTTATTTATGGATATGGCGGCGCTGGCGGGAGAGGATATGGAATGAGCTGGGGCATAGCAAAAAGGATCGTGAGCTTATTTGATGGGATAATTGACATGGGAGCAAAATTGTGATCGTTAGTTAGAAGCTCTGGTCCTTGTATTAGTATGACTCATCTGCAATCAATCTTCGACTCCTTTCTGGAGGTGCTTTGCCAGGCAATATATATGGGTCGACCCTGTGTGACCTCTTCTTGGGGCACACCCCCGCAGCTGGCCAGAAGCGGTTCAGTTTATTCAACCATCAGAGCAAAGCCAGCAGGCTCTATAACACCTGTAGCTTCACGGCATACATCAATAGCGCATTATTAACATGTAGCCTTTGGTGGGTGTGGTTTCGAATTCTTGGCCCCAAGTCCATTAGTCCGTTGATGCCAGATAAGGCTATTATTCGTGATTTCCTCGTGGACACGGACACCGACTACCGTGCGACAGCCGAGAACCCAACAATGGCGACTTGACCTTAGATTAGCCAATTGAGGATAGACGATTGCGACATGCCGAGCGGCCTCAAACGCTAAGCGAGCTACTACTCGTTAGCAGCCACTCAGGGGATGACTTTCGCAAGAGGAGGTCTATGTCTTGCATATGCCGCAATTCAAATGAAATATTGTGTGATTCAAAGACGCGTCCAGACATAGCCGTGGAGGGTTTGATTTGTTACCTTCCATTCAACGAGCCGAGTTCTGCAAGAGATGTCGCATGCAGTTGAATGAGTGATAAATAGAATACATTGCCGTCACCTTACTAGTCGAGGTCCCTCTGCGGTTTCATTTAACTTTGACTGGCTTACACCTATATCAAATCGAGCCCTGGCATTGTGCTTCGCGATGGCAACCACTACAGTGACCCAGTCCAACACCGCACTGGAACCAAAGCTTGAGGCTGGACGGTATCCAGAGCCGCTGTCCGTTACTGGAGCCCTTGATCAACATAAGTTCGAGGAGGTGACCCCTGTAATTGGACGTGAATATCCGACCGTCAATCTGGTCGACGACGTTCTCAATGCCAAGAACGCTGACGAGTTGATTCGCGATCTTGCGATTACTAGCAAGTTGTCTATACTAAGTCAAGCCACCGCTTTTTACTAACATTCTCTCTAGTCTCTCAAAGAGGCGTGGTGTTCTTTCGAGCACAAGATAATCTGACCGATGACTTACAAAAATCGTTGGTTCAGCGACTAGGCGAACTTTCCGGCAAGCCCAGGGAATCAACATTGCACATTCACCCCCTTCTCAACGGGTCTTCTGAATTTGGAGTCAACGACAACGAAATTAGCACCATATCGTCGGCGGGTTTCAGGGCATTTGGTAATGATCTTCGCAAAGACCGGGATGACCGAAAGGGGGGTGCTGCCTCGTGGCATAGCGACATTCAATTTGAACCTTATCCGGCCGATTACACTAGTTTACGACTGACTCAGCTGCCATCGTCAGGCGGCGACACTTTGTGGGCATCAGGCTACGAGCTCTATGATCGATTTAGCGACCAGTATCAAAGGTTTTTCGAGGGCTTAACGGCGACGTTCAGGGGAGAAGGATTCATAAAGGCTGCAGAAGCTCGTCCTGATAAGCACAAGATTTACGAAGAACCACGAGGAAACCCTGAAAATATCGGCCGTGAACTCACGACAGTCCATCCAGTTGTGCGAACCAACCCAGTCACTGGTTGGAAATCCATCTTCGCAATTGGAAATTTTCCTCAGCGCATTAATGAATTGAGTGCCCGTGAGAGCAGGGAACTTTTGGAAACTTTCAAGAAAAGAATTGAAGAAAACCACGATCTCCAAGTAAGATTTAGGTGGAAAAATCAAAATGATATTGGTAAGCCTTTTATAATCTCGATACATGAAGAAAAAGACTAACCGCTTCAAGCGATCTGGGATAATCGTAGTGTTTTTCACAGTGCGACGAACGATTACGACAACCTGGGCGAACGTGTAGGTCACCGCGCGGTTGGCATCGGTGAAAAGCCATACCTGGATCCTAAAAGCTCGTCAAGAACAATTGCTCTAGGTCTCAACTAGATATCCAGTCAATTGAATATCTCACAAATGCCACATTGTGTGAAACTCGGACATATCAGGTAGAAAGTGACGCGAGAAGTCAAAGCGTGGATACCGAAGCAGGTCTGAATGCAACGAAGCATGTGAAAGTGAAAGAACTTGCGTTAATTGCTCCCGATCAAAGACGGTATCTATTGCAATAGAGAATCTCACGGAGAGTCCAAGCCTGCCCATACATTGAAATGTCTGATCTGTTACCTTGAGCTGTTTAATAACATATAATCCATAGTTCGACTCCTGGTCACATGCAGAAAAGTCTAACCAAGCATTGCATTGAACTTGTCGTATCCTCGACCAGCAAGGACTGACTTTGGCAGTATCACCTTCAGTCGTTATCCATAATACATTCAGGCATCCCGTAATCTAGAGACCTTGAAATCATCCTCGGTCAAGTTCTTCCTTTTCTTCCGTTGCCGACGCCTCCGAGCCCTTGGTACCCGAGGTAGTCCCTGTCATTGACGTTCTCTACCTCCGGTTCTGGCTCGTTTGAGGATGTCTTTGCGTCTGAGGGCATGCTCAGCCACCCACCACCAATCATACTTAGGACGAGAATGAGCTGCGTTCCAAATATGAGGATCAACTTCGAGATAAAGCTACCCATATAGGGATCTAGACTGGGAATTCCCCGAAATGAATATGTTGTGTTGTATGCGAGTCGAACTGACTGAAATGGCAAGCACGCAACGGCTGTGAAGAGTATGATCCGTGCTCGTCCAGAATTTCGATGGCCAGAGTAAGCTCGAATGTGCCTGTATGATGGATAAATCCACAAATACAAAGAAGCCATGACAACAAGCATGAGACAGTTCCCAATTCTATTCAGCTTCTGGTTTATGACGCCGCCCTTCTGTGTCGCGCTTGGTGAGCCCCCGTAAGTTGCAATTGCGATTCCTGTTGTATTCACTATGTGTGTTATGCCAAGGATGATCTTTTCGGTCCACCGTCCGGATGGAAATGGAAGCAAAGTGTTCCTAGTGAACTTTTAGTTTCAACAAGTCTCCCCGACACATACATGATGTTCATGTTATACGTACGCCTCATAGATCAGTCCAATGATCGTCAACGTCAAGCACGCAATGCTACCCGCGTTCGTCATGATATAGACTACATTGGGAATCAGGGGATCATTGTGATGGACCATTTGGAAGATATCGGAAATGTATCGAGTTATGTAGAATGAAATGAGCAAAGGCCAACAGACAAGTCCCGACTTGCCATGTTGCCATGCAATCCAAATTGTTGGTGGCAGAGCAAAGATATATATCGCTAAATCGGCGTACGAAAGATTGACCACATTACTAGAGACTGGTGGAAGTGGCTCATGACTGTCCATCATGGTCTGGCTTCATTCGTGAAGGATCGCAACACGGACAATGTTAGCTGGGCTGGAGTAGACTAAGAAGGGGTCATCGCCGACCCTAAATCAACCTGCAAGTAATGATCGAAATTGGAAGCACCGCACGCATTCGTATCCTTTTCAAGAGATTGCTGAGTTGCTTGCATTGAAGTCTTATGGAAGAGCCGAAGACATACTTCAAACCTTAACTACACCAATAAGGTTAAGAGTGGAGCAAAATCGGCCGCGTACCTCCTGAGTCAGGGGTTGATCGGTCTCGGCAAGGCCAAAGCGAGACCGAAGGCAATGCCGCCAAATCAACGGTCGATCAGCTGCACTTACTTACCTAAAAGAGACACAGATAGCGCTAAGAGACTTGTCATACTACTTGGAGCATAGAATGCTCACCACACCATTGTTGGACTTCTCCAAGTACATGTAACAATCTCAATCTTTTGATGAAGCGTGGTGGCAGCCTTATTGCATAGGTTATCATTTATTTATATTAAGGCTGATGTTTGCGTGAAGAAAAATTGCACACTGGCCAGAGATTGATCAATCAGGGAATAATAGCCTCATCATTAGCGTGGCCGATCGACTTTTTCGTCTCCCTCGACAAACTCTCCTCCTGTTTCAACCATGAATAATACATCTCGTCAATTTGAAACTTCCTGCCTATTCATAAATTTATATTACAAGGTATCATCTCTATTCATTCAACCAATCTTCGAGACTAAGATGCTACCGTGTGCGGAACGTTTGGGAGTGATAGACATTCCTTAAGGCCCAAATATGCGATCCCATCCATGAAGATCATTTCCAGAACTATGAATTACGGAGTCAAAACACAGATTGCGATGCTCCGAAAGGACAAATATACATACCTAGGTCTAACATATTGACCCCATTGTTGTTCGCTTGTAGAGACACGTAAACAAACACGCGTAAAGGCCGCGGGTTTAGTGGCTCAGACTGCCTAGTATTTCAATATTCTAGAATGATTTGCTCCCTTGGTGATTGGAAATATGTCTCCTGCTTTCTCTACTGTCAGAATCGGGTTCTCGGGGGCTTTGAAATCCCCAAGGCAGCCCCCGAATACGAGAGCGAGACCGACAATGGGAGGATGGCCCACATTGGTTGGTCCCACATCAGCTGTTTACCGGATATCAGCTATACCTATGATTGAAATGTTGCGCATTTCACAAGCCATGGATCCCATCCGTTATACCTTTATTATATGTGGCTATCAAATAAAGATCGTCCCTCTAGAGAACTGTTTTGACAAGCATTTTTCAGCCATAGCATTCATCCATTGTCAAACAATCGTCCTGCCTCCAAAGAACAAATGGACGTCGAACATGGCATGCAACATACTTCAAACAGCTCCGAGGCAGGAGACTACAATTCGAACACCGAAAATAAAGAATCGCCCAATCTCGAAGACACAAAGTATTCGGTATACTGGGATGAGCCAGTTGATCAAGACCCTGAGAATCCCATGAATTGGAGCGATGCACGAAAATGGGGTATTGTTTCAGTTTTGTCATTCATAACTTTCCTCACGTATGATATCTACCTATTGTTAACACTTCCCTTAAAGCTCACATTTTGGTAGTCCTCTCGCATCATCCATGCTTGCGCCCGGCGTACCTGAGGTGATGGTAGAGTTCGGGATAAACAACGACCAGCTTGCAACCTTTGTAGTATCCGTGTTTGTCCTGGGCTTCGCTTTCGGCCCTCTCGTGACAGCACCACTGAGCGAACTCTACGGCCGTACTATTATATATCATGTTTGCAATGCGCTTTTCACTATCTTCACCATCGCATGCGCCTTAGCGACCAACATGAACATGCTTATCGGTTTCCGATTCCTAGCAGGCTTCTCAGGTGTCGCCGTCATCACGTGCGGAAGCGGAACAATCGCGGACTTGATGCCACCGGAACGGAGGGGTGGTGCAATGGCCATATGGTCGGTAGGGCCATTGCTCGGCCCCGTAGTTGGCCCTGTCTGTGCAGGATTTCTTGTTGAGGCCAAGGGTTGGCGATGGGTCTTTTGGGTTATCTCCATTGCGGTATGCAAGATATTTCACCCTGATGGATTAACTGTACTAATGAATCCTAGGCTGGGACGGTCACATTGGCGTCGTTATTTATCTTGAGAGAGACCTATGCCCCAGTAATATTGGAACGAAAAGCAGCACGACTACGAAAAGAAACCGGCGACATCAAGTACGAGTCAAAATTGAAGAGACACGGCACTCCCAAGCAAATATTTTTCGCAGCCATAGTCCGGCCATCTCGAATGTTCATCTTTTCACCCACCGTCATGGCCGCTTGTGTTTATGTGGCAACACTCTATGGTCTACTGTATATTCTCTTCACAACGTTCACTTTTGTTTATCAAGAAATATACGGGTTCACGTCTCGTGGCGCAGGTCTATCTTTTATTGCTGGCGGAATCGGGAATCTTCTTGGTCTCGGTTTCGTGGGTGTTTTGTCAGACAGGATCATCCGTCGTCAAACTGCCCAAGGCAAAACTCCTAAACCCGAAGATCGCCTCAACTTGGTTCTCACAGTGCCGGCCTCTCTGACACTTCCGCTAGGTTTGATTATGTATGGTTGGACAGCAGAGAAACACACACACTGGATTTGGCCTATGGTTGGGACTGGGGTCATGGGCTTTGGCATGATTGGCATTTTCATGTCTATCCAAACATATCTGGTAGATGCCTATACAGTTCATGCCGCTTCTGTAACCGCAGCCAACGCCGTCTTACGAAGTTTGTTAGGGGCATTGCTGCCGTTATGCGGTTTGCAACTTTACAACGCAATTGGTATTGGTTGGGGTAACACTCTCCTCGGCATGATTGCGCTGGTATTGGCGCCTGTACCATGGCTATTTGCCAAGTATGGCGAGAAGATCAGAACTAACCCAAGATTCAACAAAGAATTCTAATTTAGGTCGAGGCGTTCATGGCATAGATAAAGGGTATACGACTACGAAGGCATTTATCATGTTTCCTCTAGACATAAGTTTATAAGACTGCATCGGGCACAAAGACTTTCTTGCAACAGTGACACTACTTTTTGATCGCTGTGCTTGACTTTTAAAAGCATCTAAATGCTATGAGTATGAGCTTAGTGTGAGCTATTTATGCTCGCTTCTAATGGATGGCCCAGGGTTCATTCTGTGATACGGCATGTGCAGTACGGATCTGCTTGTTCTTCGGGCTGACTATAGGACAACTACCCGAGGTTGCTTGATGCTGTTTCTGGTCTGTGGTTTGTAAGATCTCTGCGTTCATCTAATACAGAATCATAAACGGCAGCCAAGAGGCCTTTTATAGGTAATACAGCATCTGACTAAAAGCTTTTGAGCTCGAACATCCGCATGCTCAATGGGTGACGAATTCATGCGGCATCAAAGGCGAGAAGCACGATGGCCCACTGCTTTTAATGCATGGATTCGATAGCAAAGGCTTAAACACTGCACACTTCAAAGCTTAGGCATCCGCGTTTCACCCTGTCCACTGAGATCGCATGCATTGTTAGGCAGTAGTGTTTGAGTTGTAGCATTGTTAAACCGAATCTGATATAAAAGTCTTCCTTGAGAATGATATGCTTGCTAGTTGCATCATTGCAGAATTATATTCCTCTCATTTCCCCTGAAAATTCTTTTGTTCAATTTCTGGGATAGCATGGCAAGCTCATCATCACGGCCTGGGCCTCTTCCCCGCATTCCCCGCGAGGAAGAAGTGATACCACTCATGACAGAGATCATTGCAAAATATCATGCAGTTCGCAATCAGATTGTTGCCAGTATAAATATTTCGACAGCCACTTTCGATACTGTAATCCGGCCGCTTATAGACCTGCACAACTTAACTTTGGGGGACATCGAAACCATCTATACGCTGGAAGATATTGCTCCAAGCATAAAATCAAAAGAAGCATCAATTGAAGCTCGTAGACTGTTTCTTGAAGCCGAGGCCGAATGGCTGGCACGAAGAGACCTTTTTGATCTCATCAAAGCTGTTCACGACAGAAACGAGGATTTAGATCAGGAATCAAAATTATGGTTGGATCAGGAGCTGCTAGAATTCACCCTATCCGGACATGGTCGGCTGGACGACTCTCAAATAACAGAGTATAAACACGGAAAAGCACGGCTCGAAGAGCAGATAAGACAATATTTTCAGAATTTGTCATCGGATCAAAGTGGCGTGTGGTTCTCTGACGAGGATCTAGACGGCGTGCCAGCTGATCAAGTTTCAAGGTGGGCGTTGGGAACGGACGCTCCGCATCAAGGTCAACGATTGGTGCCATTCGCCAACCGAGGCATGTTTCATGTCACTTCTTTTGCAAAGAGCGCCGAAACTCGAAAAAGAATGTTTATTGCCAACGAGCAAAGGCTGCCCGAGAATGTCAAGCTCGTCAAAGAAATCGCAATATCCCGAGACTCCCAAGCTCGACTACTGGGATATCCTAGCCACGCTGCGTTTACAATGCAAAGGATGATTGCGAAAGAGCCTGTGTGGGTTGAAGGATTTCTGAGACAATTGTCGGATGGCCTCAAAGATGTCGCCGAGAAAAGACTCGAAGATCTCGAGAACCTACGTATCCGGGATCCCGAGACCAGAGGTACTTACGGCGAACCGGACAGCCACGCCTTCCCACCATGGGACGTAGCCTACTACACGCGGCTTCTTGGTCAGAAGATTAAGATTGATCATAGATCAATCTCAGAGTACTTCCCTCTAGAAACCACGACTGAAGCAATGCTCGGTATCTTTGCCTCGTATCTCCAGCTTCATTTCACCCGGGTCGATACAGCTGACTCGAATCAGTCATCAATTTGGGACGATGATGTTCAGGTTTACTCCGCTTGGGATGAATCGTCGACTACTACCGAGTTCCTAGGATACCTGTATTTAGATCTACTGTGGAGAGAAAACAAGCACCAAGGATTTCGGAATCGAAGCATGCAAAGCGTAAGTATGACTGAGTGACAATTACTCATACTAAACCTAACGCTGAGGTTACATGATACAGGGGTATTTGAAAGCTGACGGCTCAAGACATTGTCCCTCGACAGTGTTGATTTGCGCATTTCCTCCAGCAACAGAAAGGTCCTGCGCACTTCTCAGACATGAAGAAATTACTTTACTGTTTCATGGTATGGACTCCGCTATTGACGACTTTTCTAGTATTGAGAGCTAATGCAATAATTAGAGCTGGGCCATGGCATACACGACCTATTATCGAAGACGAGATACGTGCGCCATCATGGTCCTCGGCTGGCGGATGACTTCTGCGAGACCCCAAGTGTCATGCTGGAGAACTGGTGCTGGATGGAAAGTGTGCTCGAGGAAATGAGCTGCCATTACTCCAGTCTCAGTCCTCTATACCTAGCTATCTGGCGAGAAGCTCACCCGAACACCCCAGATCCACCCAAAAGAATACCACAGGACCTTCTACGCAACCTTCTTAAAAGTCGAAACTCCAGTCGCGCAAATGTTTACGAACAACAGCTGTAGGTCTTGTATTTGTATGACTAGACCAACAATACTAAGAAATGTGTAGGATTATTGCGTTGTTTGATATGAGACTTCACAACCCCCTAACTCCCGAAGACTTGGAGAATCTAGACATATCTAATCTATGGTTTGATCTCCGATCTCAAATTCAAGGGATCGATGACCCACAGGCTAGGGTTGGAGGCTTGTCAAACCCCAACATCCCATTAATGATCAGTGGAGGCGGCGCAGGGTTGTATGGATACTTGAGGTAGGTCCTCATTACGACGAACCCTTAACTACATTCTCTGTCTGTACGACCGCTAAGTTTTGTAGTGCCACATCGTTTGTACAGGACATATTTGCATCAGCATTCAAGGCCGATCCCACTAGCAAAGAAGCCTGGGATCGCTTTCGCCGCGGCATTCTCGAGTATGGAGGCAGTCATGGCAACGAGTTAAAAATGCTAGAAGACTTCCTAGGGCGGCCGACAAATCCTAATGCTTTACTAGATAGTCTACGATCTTGAAACTGCCAGGGAGAATTCAATTGAATCATTTCAAGATTTGTTATCAAATTTTTTTAACTTTCTGTCGTTATCAAATGTTGGAGCTTTTCTCTTTCCTACTATATTATTCTCAATTTGTTGAAACCAAAGCTATGGCCACTCATGTGTTGTTGTAGAAACTTTTTGCATCATTCGTATCAACGAGAAAGTTTTCTTTGCTTAACATCTGACCCGATCTACCGAAAGTAGGTCCGTCCACCTCCGTCTACTAGAAATAATCCTGTCGATACAAGACAGGCACGTTGGCCAAAGTCTGCTGGTGCGGACGTGCAATTTGCATTCACCCACATCTCGCTCGAGCCCGTGTCGACGGAGACGTATGTGATTTGGGGCGGCGTACCGATTGAGACTTGGACCGTCAGTATAACGACGCCCCGTTTTGGCAAGAGATCTGAATTAGCTTGCCTTCAACCACATACAGCCATTCTTCGTTTAGTACTGTGGCATTTATCGTATCTCTTGACCCTACTTGTGAGACCTCTCGCCTGGCTGGCTCCATTGGAATATGCACAAAGCCATTGCCCTCTTTCGAGCGTGGGAAATACCGGGTTCTCGCAGCTAATGAACCACATACCAGCGAGGCAAGTGGGAGGGTTAGAAGCATCATGACAATGTGCAAGTTAAGAGAATTGTAGACTTGTCAATTGCTAACAGAACGCTGCGCTCTGATGGATTGATAACTATTCGAGGATTTGTTTACAACACTCGTCTGGCTCCAACATATCTTATAACAATACTCAATTGAAGCATCGCTATGCCGTCGATCTAGAGGCATTGCTGTCAAAACAGACTAATTGCACTTGATCAATTAAGCAATGGCGCTCTAGCAGGCACGTTAATTGATGCCTTGCAGATTCGTCAGTCGCGGAGCTGGACTCCGTGTGTTTTCGCTGAAGCCTGGGAAAAGCTAGGACGCTATTGGACGCCTAACCTGGTACCTGGCAGCCGCATGGTTAGAGGTCCTCGCCATGAATCCTTCAGGATGTAAGACTCCGGGCAGAGCCACAGTCGTCTTGTAAAGCGACGCGTTCCAGGCCAAAACGTCTCTTATCCCTGGTCATTGACAACCAACAAGCTCGTCTGGTTTCCACAAGTAGTAGCGGTCAATTGGCAGGCATACCCGTTGTTACAACCCGCTAGACGAAGATCTCGAAAGATTGCTTAGCCTTCTCTCGCCACACTCACCCCACCAAGAGGATATACGACAGGCGCTACTCGAGATGATGACATTCAAACGAGTTCTTAAATAAGAAGGCATCCAGAGTGCTCATGCGATTCATCCTCGCTTGAGGGCAACTAGGCGAGAAGCAGGCGAAGTCGTTGCCCATCGCGGGCCAGCAGCCGTATTCTTGAAATCTTTCGTGCTTTGGTCAGCGAGCAAGCCGGCCAGGCGTATTCCAGTTGCAGCATTGATATGACGCAACTGTGTCACGGCCAACGCCCGTACTTGGCTGGTGTTGAGAGTCTCCTGAGAAACAAGGAAGAGTGGCCAAATCAGAGCACGGGATCCTGATGAAATGATTAGGACAGTGTATAAGCTAGAGAGAAACTTTGCGGCACCTACTTGGAGAATTCGTCATCGTTGTGGCGGAGATACAGATGTCGGTCGATAGCTCGCGAATAATGGAGACGGCAGGATGCAGAGCGGGGTTGGGTATCGTTCCGTCAACATCATCCTGAGGATTTTCGAATGTGTCTCGGGTATCTTCATCATAGTGATAGATGATTTGGTTAGCCAGGATTCTCAGAGCACGCCAATTGTTCCAGACATTGGCACTGGCGTCGCTGCTGTAGACATGGCAGCTCCCATTGTAACTGATCTCTGAAGGAACACCTGCAGCTTTGACAGAGTAGAACCTGGAAATAGGATGAAGCTTTGTGCGTCTGGCCTTCAAGTCTTTATCGACCTGTATCGCTGCCTCCCGAATGGCCTTGGGATCGGTTATCTTGCCGCTCTTGATTTCTGCTCGAAGGTTGGCAAGCCTAAAGCTGACATCCGCAATAGACTCTGGACGATCTCTGTCTCGAATATTCTCGAAATCATCACTCGATCTCAGTAGGGCTTCGGGAATCGGTGTATCCTGTTGCATACAAGCATGAACCTAGCACATAGAGAGCTGCATCAGTTGCTGCTCATCAGCAATGTTGTCAGTGCAGTAGGACTTACAATCTGCGAGCGTATTTGTATGTAAAGCTGTACGCCCGGCTCCGAGTAAAATTGTTGCCGATCCCTCAATCGTAATAGTGCCGTTGCGCCGTCTACATGGGCGGCCCAGGAGCTATAATGATCCCATGTTTCGAAATTTATCATCTGCATTCATATTAGACATAAGATCTTCCGAAATCGCAAGATTGCTTCAGCTACCTCGACAAGTCCAAGAAGCAGAATAGCCAAGAGAGTCCGGTCCGTAGTAGCCTCAATTGGGCTCCTTAGTGCCTTATTAGTCATGGTCAATGCTCGGCCATATTGCTCCTTTGCTTTGGGCATGAGACTTGTTGCATGGAAGGTGTTAGATATGCCGGCCATGCCAACTGCCTCGATAGTAGCCCGGAGAATATGATCTGGTCGTGCATCCCAGTATTCTCTAGTCAACCAGTTGTGATACTTGTCTGAGTATGGAGGACCACGCGGATTGTAGTTAGCAAAGAAGAAGTTAGCGGCCAGCTCATGAATCGATGGCGAGATCGCATATGGTACGGATTCCGGCTCGAAAACCGGCGGCGGGGACGGAGACGGTGACTGAACCGGCTCCAGGCTACTTGCTGCCGGAGTAGATGACAAGAGAATAAGGGCATGAGACTCTGGCTCAGGTTCAGGAACACGTTCCGGTTCTGGCGTCGGCGTTGGTCGCGCTTTGGGCCGAGTACTCCGCGGAGGTTGTCTAGCCGTCTTGGTTTTCCAAATGATCCTGTCGGACTCGTCACGAAACATGACATCCGTCAGGTCTCGGTAGCCCGGGCATTCTTTCTTCAGCTTCTCGCATTTGAGGCATGCGGGCTTTCTCTGGTCGCACTACAAGGGCAAATTAGGTTTCGTGCAGCAAGTCAACGCGTAGGTGGTATAACGTGCCTTGACCTTTCGCTGCCGGCAGCGCTGGCAGCCTTTACTCACAGCGCCATGATACACCATGGTGCATTATACTTGGTAGATATGTAGACTGATTGGCCGCTTATCCGGTAAGACCGCAGGGATTTATCTGATCTCGACTTGATCATGGCATCAATCCGAGCTCTTGTCGGTGGAGGAACGCGAGAGGTTAAGACCAAGAAGGGGAACGGCCACGGACTTTTGACAGCTCGCAGTCCTGGTCCCAATTGGGTATGGCGCATTACGAATTGGGCTAGGCAATAGCTTCAACGCCGCACGGCGAAGAAGGACGACGATTGAGGCGGAGTAGAAATAAGACTCCTTCAGACCTCTCGTATTCTTCTTTTCTGATCGTGCCAAGACTCCCGTCAATTTGAAGCCAGCCATTCCGCGCGTCTCGTGCGATTGACGGCTGCTTACCTACGCCGACAGAGGCTCGACGCTGTTTTGAATCCTTCGCCAAGCCGTAGGAATGGCAGATACGAGACCCACGAAAACGGCATTTGCGACCGAAGAGACATTTCGCTCTTATACCCGGGAGCAAGGCGACGCTTATGCCCAGAATCGACGGACTTACCATCCGGACTTATTCAGGATCATTCTCGACCACCACACCGCGACCGGCGGGCAGCTCGACACCATTCTCGATGTCGGATGTGGCCCGGGCACCGCCGTTCGGGGCTTAGCGCCCCGATTCAATCACGCATTCGGCCTCGACCCGTCCGAAGGAATGATCAGCACCGCCCGGTCGCTAGGTGGTCTTACGTCAACTTCGGAGCCCATCCGCTTCGAAGTTTCAAGTGCCGAAGAGCTGGGCTCTCGGCTGTCACCGCCTATTGCTGATGGCAGCATTGACATAATCACCGCTGCTACGGCAGCCCATTGGTTTGATATGGATGGATTCTGGCCACGGGCAGCCGAGGTTCTCAAACCAGGTGGGACCGTCGCGTGCTGGACGGGCAGCACGATGCGCGTGCATCCTTCCGTTCCAAATGCGGCGGACATCCAGGTGGCTGTCGACAAGATGTTTTTCGATCATCTAGAGGCTTACACGGTCGCCGGCAACCGGATTGGTCGAGACCTGTACGCCAACCTACCACTGCCATGGACAATCAACAAGCCAGTCCCCGAGTTTGACGAAAGCACATTCTTCCGTAAGGAGTGGAATAAGGGCGGCGATTTGCCCGAGGGCGAAGAGTTCTTCATGGGCGACCGGACGGTGGACCTTGACCAGCTGGAGAAGGCGCTGTCAACTGCGAGCCCGGTGACGCGATGGCGCGAGGCACACCCAGAGGCGGTGGGCACGGAGCAGGACATTTTGCGGTTGCTAAGGAGGCAGATTGAGAAGCTTCTCCGTGAAGCAGGCGTGGACCCTGGCACGGAAATCGTCAAGGGAGGATTCGCAGGCGTTCTGCTAATGATTAAGAAACAGGCGTAGGGCGTTGAAAGCAAGCTGCTTGCACGTTGTGTTAGTGCTACCTCGGTAGGTAGCTGAGCCCCCCATTTTAGGGCCTTTCTGAGTCGGTGACATTTCCAATTGCACCGGCTGCAAGAGGCAAGAATGCGCGCGTTGAACAAATCGAACCACTCAAATGCAAGAAACCGAACCGTTTCCAACTCAGTTTTCTAACGAAGAAGCGCCCGTCTCTGTGTTGCGGTGTTCCTGTTCGGTTGGTGTGTGCCGTCTCCAGTGACCAAAGGCCATGCAACTCACTGTGCGCGGAAATGACCCCCAAAGACCAAAGAGAAGTTCGAAACGAGTCAAACAACCATAACAACCTCGCCACTATACATGGGGCCGGTCGGTAAGACGAACTTGAGAGAGGCCATATGCCGGACGCCTTTTCGCCCTGAGTTTCTGCGGCTTGTTTCTTGACCTGACCTGTTTACCGCATTGGCCACTCAATAGGCCTAGGAATGATTCAAACATCGCACAGTTAACCTGCCCTACCTACGGTCTGAAGGAGTTGGTTGCACCACGGTCGGTTTGGGGTTTTCGAATGACGTGTCTCCGGCGATGTTCACGTACCCCCAGCCTACCTACCTACCTACCCACCTACCTACCTTTGCGGATGACTGAAATGAGCCCCTTGTAAGCTGTTGGTGAGATCGCAGTGCCTATATGTGATGTTGTACCTAGGTACACTGATGAAATGATGGCGTTGAATGGATGGAGGCTCTTAGGAAGGTGACGTCACGCTTGCTTTGAAGCAACCGACGCGATGGAGGCAGGGCTAGCCGCCCCAGCGTGTTCGTGTCCAACCTGAAACGTCTCCCCCAAACCCTTAGCACGTTTGCTTGTTTTTAGCATCTCGACCGTTGCGACCACCTGCCGGCAATTGGTCCGTAAAGATACAGTAGACTGGTTACTGAATGGATGCAATGCAAGTTGAAATGATCCAATTCCTGTTCACTTTGCAAGTTTCAGGGCCAAGATTCGATCTCAAATCAAGGGAAGGCTACCAGGCCAAGTATTGTATTGTCAAAGTTGAAGTCAGAGGAGGAGCCAATTGCAGACACCCGCGAGCCAAGTTTATGTTTGATTGCCATTGCCCAGTTGTCGCGGCGGACGTTTTGCTCCGCATCTTCTCTGGCCGCCACGATTAGCAGTTTCTGATATGGCAGGCACGTACAACATATTCGAGGCGAGCCCTTGCCATTTACATGTACGATGCTCATCATTCTATATTCAGTGGATTCTGTGGGGGAAAAGAACAGCGAAATGCCAATGAAAACGCCGTCCTCTTGCAAATGACCTCTGGTGACCCAATCATCTCCAGTTTCGCTGGTCATCATTGTCGCACAGTCCCCACTGAAGAAGCTGAAACGGGTGAGTCGGCAGCCACAAGCAGCCACCGCCACCACACTACAGTACCTAACGTTAAGTATCCTAAATCCCCAGCGGACCGTACCTACCTTAAGGCGACTGGGCAGGTGTTTACAGCGGCTCACTGGTCTCGCTAGAGCGCTAAGGCCTAGGGTTAGGCGGGAGGATGAAGCTTGCCCTGGACTAGCCTTTGTACGTACACGTGCAGGCGCGGGACGGGTTATTTTTACTGCATGGGTCCTGCCAAGTTGCCCAACTATGACGTCCATCACGGCAAATCCTTGCGACTTTTGTAAACACTCAACACCACATATAAAGCGGCTCCCAGTCATGTAACGCCACACTCTGCCATGGAGCGTTGGCTTTGGATTTGGACAAACGCGCAACCCGGTCGTTTTTCCTGAAATTTTGGAGTACTACTTCAAAGCCTACTTCTTTGTAATACTTCGTTGTTGTCAACTAGGCCCTGAAATCGCAAGACGCCTTCGAATTTGACCAGCTACGGACACGTCAATCAGAGTCTTTCAGTAGAGAGGAGCGTCGCTAACGCTCTCACCTTGACCGCCATGTCTCCGGGGTCACTGAAAAAGCCGATCCTCAAACTTAACCGACTCATCGGTCACTCTACCGCCAAGAACCACATAAAGAAGCCGACGATCGGCAAGATCGAAGCTTTGGACGATGAGAAGGAAAAGAGGGGTCTGATCCACGTCTACGAGAAACAAGCCAAGGAGCGCGAGCGAGAAGAACAGAAGAGGTCACTCCAATTACGGCGGAAAGAAGCCGAAGAAGAACTACTCAAGAGTGACACTCCTGAGGCACATGACAAGTACGGCACCTGGACTAACCCGGAGCTTCCATCCTCTTACCTCTTGGAGCACCTGACCACGGACCAAGTCGGCGAGAAGATCAGCTTCACAGCGCGAATTCATCACGTACGGCCAATGAGTGCGAAGCTCGCGTTCGTTCTCCTCCGACAGCAAGTTGAGACTATCCAAGGCGTTCTTCATTGGAGCGAGGATGGTGTTTCTGAGCAGTTCGTCCGCTGGGCAGAGCACTTGAACACCGAGAGCCGCGTTCATGTCGTGGGATCTGTCCGTCGAGCTCCGGAGCCGGTCAAGGGATGCACCATGCACGAAATCGAAATCATGATCGAGCGGATGCATCTCCTGAGTAGGGTCGAGGAGCCGCTTGCGATTGATGTCTACGGCATGGATCGAGTGGAGGAGAACCAAGAAACACGCCAGCTGGAACTGGTTTCATCGAATCGTGTCCGGGTTGGAAACCGCATCATTTTCCTACGAACTCCAACAGTACAGAGTATCTTCCGCATCAATTCTGGTATCTGCAGCATTTGGCGCACGACACTCGAGGAAAAGGGTTTCATTGAGATACATACACCCAAACTGCAGCCTGCGGCAACCGAATCGGGGGCGGAGGTCTTCCAAGTCAAGTACTTTGGAAGAACTGCTTTCCTCGCTCAGAGTCCTCAGCTTGCGAAACAGATGACCATCTCAGCAGATTTCGGTCGGGTTTTTGAGATAGGCCCAGTCTTTAGAGCCGAGGACAGCAACACTCATCGCCATCTTACGGAGTACACTGGCTTGGATATCGAGATGGCCATTGAGAGAGATTACCACGAGGCTATGGATGTCATTGACGATCTTTTGAAAAGCATCTTCAAAGGGATTTACAAGAAGTATCGCAAAGAGTTAGACTTGATCAAGACAAGATTCCCCCATGACGACTTGGTATGGATAGAGGAGACTCCGCGTCTAGCGTTCAAGCAAGGGATTGAGCTCCTCAACTCATCGGGATGGACTGATGACAGCGGCGAGCCGGCATCCGAGTTCGAGGATTTGAGCACACGCGCTGAGATCCGCCTTGGCCAACTGGTCAAGGAGAAATATAAGACAGATTACTACATTCTAGACAAATTTCCCAAATCTGCGCGGCCATTTTACACGCATCTAGACAAGGATGACGATCAATTCACAAACTCATTCGACATTTTCGTCCGTGGGCAGGAGATCACCACTGGTGGTCAGCGCATCAATGACCCACACATCCTAAAGGAACGCATGAAAGAAGCAGGCGTTGACCCAAGTACGATGGAGGAATACATGCAAGCTTTCGAGTGGGGGGCGCCGCCACATGCTGGGTGTGGAGTTGGTCTCGAGCGAGTGCTTTTCCTACTATTGAATCTTGGCGACATTCGAAATGCTTCTTTATACCCGCGGGATCCCAAATCTTTGCCCGAGAAAGCAATTGGCGGATCTGTCAAGCTGCCACACCCAGAGGCCGATACCATCACGTATGCTTTCGAGCGAGAGCGAGGTACCGACATTGAGTTGCCCACGGTCGAGAAGCTGATTGCCAATTATGGCGATGCTACCAATACTTCTTGGTTGGATGATCGATATCATGTATGGCGTCATGATATCACGGGTGCTGCTGTCGGATATGCCGAGGAAGCAGGTTATGCTCTGGTTATGGGAAATCCTCTTTGCGATCCGCGCCAGTTTGCCATTGTCATTCGCGCCTTTCTGAAGCACCTACGGAAGGAGAAAGATCTACGCCCACTTTGGCTATTGGTGTCTCCTGAAGTCGAGAACATATTGGGTGACAAGCTAGATTGGCGCACTTTAACATGTGTTGCAGAGGAACGGGTCGAAGTGGACAGCGCCAACAGGGTGGTGAAGAAGGAGCGCCAGGCACAGAACGCCGGTGTCAAATTCCATGAGCTCCCAACGGGCACAATTGTGTCCGAGGAGTTCCGAAAACGATGTGATAAACGAATCGAGGATTGGAAGGGTAACCGCAAGGGTACTCAGGTGCACATCACTGAGGTACGCCCCTGGATTGACATGGAGCATCGTCGGTATGTTTGGGCTGAGGACAAAGACGGTGAAATTGCTGGTCTTGTCATTCTCCACCAGCTTGCTCCACAGAACGGATATCAAATCAAGTTTGCTCTGGATTTCCCGGGCTCTCCAACTGGTAGTATCGAGGCCTTGATCTCAAAATCCATCCAGTCGCTCGCCGGGTCCGGCATCAAGAAGGTCACCTTCGGCGCTGGCGCGATGTCACATCTAGACATCGGTCACAATTTGAATGGAATGCGAGCAAAGATCTTGAGCCATACTTACAAGGCCGTAGCTCAACAGCTGAAGCTTGTCCAGAAGAGCGAATTCCGTGAGAAGTTTGGCACACAAGATGATCCTGTTTATATCTGCTACCCATTCATGGGACTCGGCGTATCAGGAGCACGCACGCTGATTAAGTTCTTTGAGGATGAGATGTAATGGATAGGGGCGAAAGCAAAGACGTGAACGGATGTCTGGATACACCTATTCAAGATACCATGTTAGTTGAGCGAGGCGTTTGTAATTATTATGAGCGGCATTGTCATGAAAACGTTTTGCACAGTGGTCGACTAGTTGACTAAGGCCAGTAGTGTAATTGGATCCTTTCTTTTAACTCTGTCTTCGGGATGATCTTGATGAACAAGACGTATGTATTTTAAGAAAACCTATATGCCTACAAAATGGTATTTTAGCAGTTGACCTGCAACTCATTATGGCTCTCTAGTGTCTAATGTCTAAATTAAATCTCAAATCGTCCGTTGCTTCGTATCTTGTACAATTTGGTACATACTGGCCGGCCAGTAATCATCGGCGCCCCAACCTAACTCGTCAAGCACATAACGCAGCTCCCAGCTCCCAACATCCCCAATCCACCAGACTTCGTCGAGAAGCATGACAAGAACAAGCCAATGAGCAAGAATGTTCATGGCAAGCTGTCTTGCTCTCAGGTTCGAGGTGTCTTGATCGTGGCCCATTTGTATTATATCGAAATACTCTTGCGGTGCACGGTTGAGGAAAGACATGACGATCCGTCGCAGGGGACTCGAGCCCAGGTTGGAACCCAGTGTTGAAATGATGGTGTTGAGAACACGGAAGGCCGCGGCACACGCATCTAGGCTTGGTACCGCATTGCCGTCGTTGCGCTGCGCTCTGAGTACACTTTCGCTTAACTTATCCATTGCAACTGGGCCAGTCGCGCATAGTATGGTCAACAAGGGGTGTGGTGATTCCCCAGGGGGCGATGCACCAATATCAGCAGAGGCAACGAAGTTGAAGAGTCCTGACTCGCCACTGGCACTGGGCTGTATTTGGTGACCCACGAATGCGCGATGTGCTAAGTGAGCTGCGCGAAACAAGAAAAGCCACCTGAATCGTATCACGGCTACACTGCTTACTCTACTCTCTTCGCGTGATGTTGTCAGTCTTGTCAGCCATGCCTGCGCCCGATGGTTTGCAGATCCGTAGATGGCCATCAGTGTTGCATTTGCCAGAACTGCGTTGAGTGACTGAGACCCACTGCTATTCGGTACTAAATACTCCTGGATCTCATGCATTGAGGCGGCATGATGACTATCACCGGCGGTAAGCAACTCTTGCACCCGCATGATAGTTGTTGTTATTCCTGTAGAAGCGGCAGGTGTCTCATTGTCTAAAGAGGCCAGAAGATCACAGGCCAGACAAGCAGCCGACAACGCAAGTAGGGAATGCATCAAGGCGCCACAGCTTGAGGCCAAATTGGGTATCTCAGTCTGCAACACAGGCAACTCGTCCGGAAGGAATGTCATGATTTGACTCGTATGTGTGTGATAATGACTCAACAATTGCATGTCTTGGTCCTCGAGGCCCAACGCCAGTGATGGAAAGCCAGGAGGGGATGAGCCCAGAAATTGCAGATCGTTGAAATCGGGAAACAAATCGCTACCGTCTTCGAGTTGGTTAAAGGACCACCCTGAGTCAGAGACCGCGCCATCATCATTCTCTTCTTCGTGTTGGCTGCTGCCGCCATCGTTTTGAGCGCTTGCTTGAGACTCGGCGGGCGAATAAGCAGCTGATATGCGGAAGTCATACTCGCACACCAGTTTTCGATGTACACATCGCGAGCACGCAGGCTTCACTTCGTCGCATTTCTGTCGTAAAACAATTAATATTGCGCCAAGATGGTTATATCCCTGATACGTACGACTCTACGACGTTTACAATAAGCGCACCCATTTCGAGATTTTGTGTGAGGGCGACGAGGTCTGTAGCCGGGACTCAATGTCTCCATCGCCGCGATTCAATGCTGATCAGTCACCTCATCGCTCAAACCTCACCGTTCTCTTATTTCACGATCTCTTACTTATACTCAGGCACGAATACGCAAATTTACACTTATACGCTTATACGCAACTCTGCATGGCGTGCCTTACACAGCTTAGCTTACCATGCCCTGCGATATGTCCCTTTTCGGTTAGTTTAATTAGCTCAGCGCCGTTGGTGGAGGATGGCACTAAGATAGAATGACACAACAGGGCGCTCGCCTGTTAGCTGCCATTCGTGGGGTGACGAGGCTTTATTATTTGGAATTGGCGTCGTGGCTGAGCACCTTAAATACGCAGTTCCGCACAACTTTTTACCAGCTCAATTGGCTTTCAGGTTATGATATAACTTCTGCTGAAAAACACACATGAGCAGACAGAATCAAACTGCGCCGAAAGGCGACGTCAGCTCTCCGATTCTTCAGGCTTTCGCCGGCTGCATCACAATCGTTGGAATAAAGAGCGGACTCTTCGGAAGGGACTGCTGCGGATGTCTTATCGGCCGGCTGGATGCACAAAATTTACTATGACCTCCTGAATCTGGCTTCTTTTTTTTCTTCAATCTGCCTGTGGTTGCTACCGTTGTATTACTTGAACTGATTATCGATGCCTGGCTTTCGGCCCGAAGTTCATTTGAACGCAAATATTTGCAGTGCCCACCTCCACCAACACCCAAATCGACCTTCGAGCCATTATATGGGCCTTCTGGTAGCCTTGATCCAAAACTGTGATTGTAGAAAGATACCCCAATTAATGGAATGCCAAGGTTTAGTCGGGTCAACAATTACAAGGTCGAATCGCCTAAAAAGCTATTGAGTGTTATTAATTTAGTCAGGATATCTTATCATTCTGAAGCATTAGCCAGAGTGTATAAATAAGAAAAAATACTCACCTCCACAAAGATCTTGTTGAGCTCCATAAGAGCCACCTTCTTTCCCAAACACTGCCATCTGCCATGGGCGAAGACTAGTTCCCAAACTGAATCCATTTTCTGTAGCCTCTCCGGTGAAGCCTCCAGCCATCTTTCAGGGCGGAACTCGTTCCTATCGTTTCCCCATGTTTCGACTTGACGCATCATGTTCCATATCGAGTAACCAATATGGGTACCCTCCGGCAGGAAGTATCCTTTAAACGAATCGCCTCCTTGAGGAACTTCTTTAGCAAGAAGCCCAGTGATGGGAGGACACATGCGAAGTCCTTCTTTGATAACGGCTTGTAAGTACGGCATGTTGCGAGCCTCCTTATCTGTGATGACCGGCCAGGCAGGCCTGGCTGTATCGATTTCAGCATGCAAAGCGTTTGAAACTCGCGGGTTAGTTATAATGTGTAAGAGCGTGGAGCGGATTGCAGTGGCGGTTGTATCTGATCCCACAAGCCTAAAGGGTGACTATCAGGGCCAATATTTATGTGTGGAAATATATATTCTCTTACACTTGCAACAAAATCTCAGATTCTGCTTCATTCTGCGAGAGCCCGTGTGCCACAAAGGAACCAAGCATGTCCCTCTCAACTTTCGGTGAGGGCCCAAAGCGTTCGGCCGCGACCGTCTTAGCAATGCTTGCCGTTGAACCGAAATTAGTCTTATGAATTATTTTCGTTTGCCTTCGGGTTCCCCCTATATACGATAGAGAAACAAGCAGAATAGTCTTGGACTTACCCCATTGCCTTTCCCAGCCCGACCACATCTTTCTCAGAAGGCAGGAAGCGTTTGAAAATGCCTGACGATAAGAATCCTAATAGCCATGGGAAAACCGTACCAACGACAACAACTGGCATACTCTGCTCGGTTATTTGGACGTAATCATACATGTCTGAATCACTAGCTAAGTCACCAAACGGTGCGCCAAAGGCTAGATCAGAAATCACGTCCAGTGTGAAGAAGAGTGCCTTTTGACCAAAATCCAGAGGCTTGTCATTGGTAATATATCTCTCTTCAATGAGATTGGTTAATGCGAGAACATTCTGGTTGATCTTCATCTCCATGTCGTCAACGTCCTTACCAGAGTACTAGCAATGCGGATGGGTGTTAGCACGATGTTGCGGTCATAGCTGTTACTAGCACAAGAATTTGTATCTTGAAAGAACGAGACTCACCCCCGGCGCCATTTTGGCTCTCAATCTTGTATGCAAACTGTTACTTCTCATGGAGAGCACATTATCTCTGCTGGGATCCAGTTTCATTGTGTCATACCAGTCCGACCTTGTGTACGGACTATGGGCGGCGTGCATTCGCTTCATTAAATCTGGGTCGTTGGTTATGAGGTCATTTGGACCAATACGTGCTATCGGCCCTGCGTATCGATTTATTAGCTTTGCGTGGTCATATTTAGGACGGCCTCCCTTTGCATTAACGTACCATACTTCTCGCAGACCTCAGAGAAATCCAGGTGCGTCCGAGGACCAAGGACGGCCCTGAGCTGCCAAAACTTAGAGATACCCGCGCTTGATGGTCCTCTGAAATGCCTGAGACGGATATATTGCCGTATGGTGCTGACAATTCTCCATGCGAGGAACATGATTAAAACTGAATTAAGTAACATTTTCACATTGATTCCTATCACGACACCCATCGTGTACCCGTAGCCTAGAGCGGATAAGTTCGCGACGAGTGCCTGAGTGAGGGAATCCGCAGTTGTAGCTGTGCACTTCTACGATGCCGCCACACTCCTAAAGGAATAAATTGAAATATGTTTACTGGACTGAAGTTGAAAATTGGAGAAAGCCACGAGCTTGTTGTCTTTACCGCAGCTGCCGTCCAGGAATCTTAACTCACTTTTTTGTCCACCGTTTGATCTTGCGGCACTAGAGACATATTTGGTAGGTTCGACGGCTGTGCCGCGTTGTCCTGAGCAGGTGAGTTACATTCTAGAGCCCACTCCCGACGGAGTGGGTGGAGGATGATCACCTAAAGTGGCCAATCCACGCTCCAACAACTCACTGTGCCATTTGGCTGCAGCACACTCCCTGCTCGCTGGTGGTTTCCATTAAAGTCACTACCATGTGCAAATGCTACCCAATTCATGGTTCATCGACGAACATGAGCAACTTCCGGCATTGACTGAGCCATACCTAAACCAGAATTTGCTGCTATAAACACAACTGGCTGTTAATCACCATGTACAACTTAGCGACTTTACGGATAGGACGGGATCTCATTCTGGGACAAGCTAATGTTGGTATGTGATTGCTAAATCACAAGAGACGGATTGTAGGACTTTGCGTTACGCTTGACTCTATGCGATTCATCACGTTCGACTGATCGCATGGAATTCGAAAGGTGAAAGATATCAAAGAAATCGAGTCTTAGTCAGGGCCAAAGAGTTTCGTAGCTGGAGTAGACCGTGGTCATAAGAAGCTAACAATTCAAAATGGCTTACATCACCCAAGCGTCTCTCTGCGACTTACTATCTGGTGTATGAATAATGACATCGTTAATATATTATTCGAGAACCCAAGTCTCGCCACGACCAACACCGCCCACACCAAGAAGAGATTCTTTACAGGTGACCACGGCCAAGTCAAAATCGTTGTACTCATATAGCTAGCTCGTTAAATACAAATGTAGCATTCTAATTTCAGCAACTCAGCAAGGACCGTTCACCATATCTTCGGCCACGTCAATTTCTCACCACCACTGCCTCTTTGATGAAACTACCCTCGACCGCGACCCTGACCAGGAACCTCGCCACACTAGCAACAGTCGCGCTGTCGGTCATGCGTACTCCATCACCTGAGCTACCCAACGTTTCCAGGTCGGTCTTTGCATTGCTTGACTTTGTAGGATCGTCGAACTCCAACTTCACAGCCCTCACAAGAGTCCAGTCCATCTTCGTTAGCCGGATTTCTTTATCCACGAGGCCGTGATCCTCAAGCGCATATTTGATGTTGGTCCACCCCATGAACGCCTTGCTTAACAACGGCATTTTCCGCCATGAATCACCGACACCGGCTGTCGACAGAACAACAATACGAAGGATCCCCGCTTGCTCCAACACATCGCAAGCATTGGCGTAGGAGTCAGCCAGGAAACGAGGAGGTGAAAGCTGAGCCGCGAATGGGCTGTCAGACTCGCGGACCGTGTTCAGTGTCATGATCGCTGCAGAAGGTGGCAGACCAGGTGTCGCGGAGACAGCTTTACGTATATCATCTTTTGACAGTGGCGAACCAAGTACGACTGTGAGGCCAGGGGAAGGTGTAATGCTACCAGAGGTGCGAACAAGAGCTACTGCTGTATGGCCCTGAGAGAGTATTTCAGAGACGACATGCTTGCCAGTTCGTCCACTAGCGCCGAGAAGGAGGAAATGCATGTTTTTCGATGAGAAGAGAGATGTGTTGAGTACTATCATTTTGTCATGTAATAGCCATGGGTACCGAGTTTATAATGAAATTGGGCAATATAGAAGATGAGGCTGGTTGTGAGGCTGATTAAGCTCTAATTGGTTCGTTCGGTCCACATACTACATTTGGAAGTGGTATGCAAGCTGACTAGGACCCTTAGGTATGCACGGAAGCCGAGTTAAAGGCGAAGTGGATTTTCGTATTTATATTTGGCTACTATGGCTATGGAGTAACCGACTCATTCAAAAAACAGACTCACTTAAGCATCACGTCATGGCTACTAACTTATAAATCACAAACAAGTGGCCTGGGAAAGCTGTCAAAACAATTACTGATTGATTATAAAGTGACAGAAATGGTCCGCACAGTTAGGAAGGACTATCTGACATTGCCCTCAATTGTGAGGCACTTTGTGGGTTCCTTCAATCAATGCCAGCCCTACCTCTCGATCTATAGGTATTAATCTTCTCGCTCACGTCGTTGGCTACGCCTTGTAGTCGATCCTTCTCCATCCGCAAGTCGGTATCAAGATCCGGTGACGAATCTAGTGTTCCCAATAGAACAATCTTCAGTATTAGATGAAAACAGCGCATAAATGACACTGAAATACTCTCAGGACCGGGGAGTTTGACCTGAGTCTCGAGGATCTCGAGATCTCTGAGCCATGACGCTAAGGAGTCCAGCAGAGCAGCTTTCTCTGAGATTAGACGAGAGGCACTAGCTACCGAGTCGACTTGAGACACCTTGGCGAGGAATTCAAGTGTCAGAGCGGCGATTCTTTCAAGCTCTGTTCGCAACTTAGGAGCGATCGTACGAAGATCGCGAGGTGCACTAGATTGTTGATGAGACGTAATCGAACCCCCAGACAATGTTGTTCGACTTAATTCAGCTGCTCCCAAGTGTTCCCTGAATTTGCATGGTGCAGCAAATAGCTTGATAATAAACACATCGAGGAAGGGCAGTTGACTATGTTGTGCTAACACCAGCTCATTGGGGCCTACCAAATACGGCCTTGCCTTGCACTCGCGCATAATTCCGAGCCCTCGATTGATATGCAAAGCCATAGCAGCGAAGTTTCCTCGCACTTGCTCTATACTAATGAAGACTTGACAGCAGAGAAGCACCGACTTGAAAGCTTCAGTGTCCGGCGACGACATCTTGGACGCAAGGCCATTCAAAGCCGCGTTGTATTGCTGGAGGCCATAATTGTAGCTTGAAGTCTGCTGCGCGATAGACACTGAACCGCTTCCAGACGTCTCAAAGTCCTCCCGAAGGACTTTGAGAGACAAGACAGCATATCGTATGGGCGGATCATTTAAGCTGGCTTGGAGCACTTGCCTGGCTTCGTCGTTACAGCTTAGGTTCACGTCAAATATGGTTTTGGTTGAAAAATAGCGATTGAGAAGGTCGCTGTCCAGAAGTAGGATCTCGGATGAAGTCAGCGGGAAAGCTTCTGAGCCAATATTTGACTTGGTGCCTCCAGGAGCGTTGCCGTTTTTGACTTGACTGGTGAAGAATCTGAACTGAGGTTCATAGCCGTCGCAAGTACGACCGGTGCTAATACACTTTTGGCAAGATGGCTTTTTCTCGTCGCATTTGACCTTCCTAATTCTATTGCGAAATGAGTATTATAAGCATAGAGTGGATCTTTTGCCTCGAACTATAGTATGTAGTGTAGAATAGTCGTAGAGACCTGTGAGCTATTACTAACCTGCAAGTGGCACAACCGGTTTTGACCTTGGATTTACCTTCCATGTTCCGTCTACGGGCGGGAAGGCTTTCGGCCATCGTTGAATGGAAGACGGGAGAAACAGATATTAGCGACCAAGAAAGTCGAGGAGGCACACCAAATGTGGCTTGCTTCACGAGGGAACTGCGACGTGCGCGAGTCAGATGGTCACAGCCTGATGTTGAGACCGAAGGAGCTGGTGCAGGTGTTGGCGCTAACTTGATCGGGTGGAAAGAGCGAACCCACCAATCAAACCATGACGTTTGACTTAAGCTGGTTGGCTAGCCCTTCTTCTGCCTCACCAAGTAATTACTATACTTAGATCTAGTGTTAAGGCTCATAGTTAGTTTTAGATTCTTGTCGAATTATTGCACCAGCCCTACGAATTTTTTTCCGCAAGTGTTTGGTGCAGCTTTTTTATTTTCGACCGAGTTTGTACGACCGAGAATAGTATTTGCTATGTCTCCGGGACACCCTGACGACTACATATGGCGCTGTCAGTGATGATTGCTTGTCGAGAAGGCCAGAGAGTGAATTTCGTTTTTTGACTCTAGAATGTGCGATCACCAGGGTGTCCCCTAATTTCTTGCCCTCGCGGTTACATTTTGAAGAATAGACAACTTCCATCTCATCTTAGTGTCGGCCGAAGGCTACCACTTAATCCGCGGAGAATTGACTCACTACTCAGATGCTTTTACCGCCGTTACCAAACATAATCTGGATCCACTACTGAAGCGATTCTATATGAAGACGCTGATTGACGATTGTGATGATCTGATAAGATTATCTTAAGATCTTGTTACTGTCTGATCTTGGCTAGCGTTCATAAACACCTCAGACCGCTTAATACCTGTGGTGCTCCGCAAGAGCTTTACTGTGGTTTAAGACCTGTTCATGTTTTAGCAGAGAGCTTCATATTCTTCATGTCTAATAGACAGACTACTCATACGAAAGGAATCCCGAGAATATTAATATTTGACCACTTCTCAAAAAAACACCAAAGATGAAAAGTCCCTTTAGAAGTTTGGACTGCAATTAAAGCGACCCAAAGCAAGGAACTCTGCGCTCCTAACGAGACCTTCTCGGCAGCGAGGGATTCTTTTCCCGAGTGTCGGAGATAGGTATAGTAGTCACTGCAAACGAGACTGAACTTTGCCATTATAAATGTAGTTGCATGCCCACCGCAACCTGAGAGCTCCAAACGCAAATACTCACACGATAGCGTATTCCCCTTCGTTTCGTTGTCGACTTGAGCTCTATCATGTCTCGATCCAGTATGCCAATTGCCCCCATTGCCTGCCATTCTCAGATAAGAGCAAACCAGAAGGAAGCAAGCCACATACACCATCCAATCAGCCAGGATGTCTCGGCGAACCTGAGGACCACATCACTTATTCTCATGACATAAAAAAGGCGGAACTTGTCATTCGTAATGAACTAGAGGTTTTACAGCACGGAGTACAGTCTGCTCTTGGTATGGCTGCAGTGTTTAGTCGACCACAATTAATAGCCGCTTATCTTATGTACGTCGCATCCTCAAAGTCATAACATGGTTACTAACAATCTATAGAATCTGGCTGATCCAGTTTGTCATGGCTTCTAGTGTTGGCGTCATCAGGACTTTCACCCCATACGTCACAAGTGAATTCGAACAACACTCATTGACATCTACAACGACTATCATCGCAAGCCTCTATGGCGGCCTGGCTAAGCTCCCTTATGCTAAGCTTATCGATATGTGGGGACGGCCGCAGGGCTTTGCGCTGATGGTGTCTTGTATGACAACTGGTATCATCATGATGGCGGCATGTGGACATGTTCAAACATACTGTGCTGCTCAGGTGTTTTACAACTTGGGTTATAGCGGCATCAACTTCACCCTTACCAGTTTCATTGCGGATACATCATCCATTCGCAATCGAGTATTCATCATGGCATTCGCTGCCTCCTCTGGGCTTGCTACGGCATGGATTTACGGCCCAGCTGCGAGTAGCGTGCTGAAGAAAATCGGCTATTGATGGGGATTTGGCATTTGGGTTCTGATTGTACCAGAGACTTGCACGCCACTCTGTTTTCTTTTCTGGTACAACGAGAGAAAAGCTGTCAAGGCTAGGCTGGTACCAGTCCGAAGAAAAGAGTCTCTGACTTTATCGGAATTGATCGTCTATTATTGTTCTGAATTCGACATTCCAGGACTAATTCTGATCTCTAGCGGACTTTCGCTCTTTCGTCTCTCTGTATTCTTATCAAGCTGAGGGATGGAAGTCTCCCCTTATCATATGTTTTGTCATTATTGGGGGTTGTCTCATCATTTCATTTTCACTTTACGAAAAGGTATTCTGCTTCGGTGAAGTTCATTCCATGGAGGCTCTTGAAAGATCGGACAGTGATGTTCACTTTTATAATAGCTGGCTCCTTCTACACTACTGTTGGTTTGTGGGGAGCCTATTATTATTCTTTCCTTGTTACCGTCTTTAACCAGACAATAACACAGGCAACATATATCCAGAATATCTACACGGTGGCTTTCCTGCTTTTGGGCAATGGCTCTCGGAATTGCTTCAGATTCTACGGTCGAATCAAATGGTATTTATTTTCGACTTTCCCTTGTCCTGCCTGGAGGCGAGTCACTCAGGACCCTGAGTGAACCTCGGTACGGCTAGGTGTCGTTCTGAGGGGATGGATGCTCAAACCATCTGACCATGTGCCCATATGATCTTACCCACTTGCTGAGAGTAGACAGCCTGATCCGTGCCTATATGGCCTTGTCCGCCTCGAGGTGCCAATCCCCACTTCTTACCTCTCAGAGACGGCGAGGCTGTCACGGCCTGGATGTCAACCTTTTGCAGTCAGTCACCACCGTCCCTTAGAACTCTTTCAGCATCGATTCTCCTACTGCTTTGAACTTCATTGTATGTTTGATTGTAGTCATAACAAAGACACCCTTTGACAGTTCAAACAAACCCGTGGGACAAAGCCACTATCAACTCTATTTCCCTTGTTCACTGAGCTTGTATATGGGGAAACAAAGAAGCCAGAATCTCGGACGGAAGTATACATATCTCGATACCTACCTTCTCTTCTGTCTAAACTTCGAAAATAACACCATCAGTCCACAACATCTTGCGTGCCTGAAACCCCCAGCTCCCAACCTCCACAGCGATTTCCGAGATATTGGGCACAAGGACAAAGCACAAAGACTATGTGTCACCAGAGAATTAACAGAATTCCAGATTGCCGCTTCTGTAGAGGAGCAAGCCCCAGACCACGAAAGCACTCTTGCGGCAAGCCAGGAACAAGAAGACAAAATGGAGGCCACCCTCCTCTCCACCGCACGCCTCTACATCGGGCTTTCCCTCGCCCTCCTCACCCTCCTCGCCACGACAAGCGTCTACTACGAGCTGTCCACGCCATCCAGCAACCTGCACCTCGCCGCTGAGCACCTCCTCCGCCGCGGCATGACGCACTGGATGAGCGAGTATCTCCGGCTGCGCGAAGCGTGCGATCCCAGTCTCCAGTCGGGCGTATGCCTCTTGTAGCTGGCACTCGAGATTGTGACGTACATGAACGGCGCCTTTGCACGCCCGACTTACTTCTACTGTCGGTATGTTTGGCCGACGCCGTACACGTGCCTTGTGCGCATCAGCTTATAGGACAGGAGTTATGATTGTGTCCACCCATCCTCCGGTATCGAAATATACAACGAAAAGCATTCTTAAGTATTTAGTATTCAATATAAGTTAGATTATAACCAGCCTTAGGTTCTATGATAGTGAGTTGTGGGAGCAGGGTCTTACCCCTGCCAGC
>NW_006921241.1:0-5987 GCF_000392275.1 Phaeoacremonium minimum UCRPA7 | reverse complement strand
CACTGCTGCCCTGTTTCAATAGGACAGTCTATACAATCCTACCAATACTTTATGCCCTGCCCTTAATATAGGGCGGTAAGCTTCGTCTCCGAGAATGTTGGTATTCGCTATTTATGGGCATACCGATACTCATGCTTAGAGTCGGGCTTCTAATATACTTTCGGTTCTTAGACTCACCTATTTTATATACAGTCTTATGCTAAATATTTATAGCCTTTAGTGACAATATACTCTATATATTTAAGTAGATTACTTTGATGACTATATCTTTCTAACAGTATATGTTAGCTATTCTTGTTTTTAAGGTTATAGTTATCGAGATAGGTGAGGCCGTGGGGGCAAGCATTGTGAGCGCAATGTGGACGAGAGTCTTTCCGAAGAAGCTTCTGCAGTTTTTGCCCTTGACTACACTCCCAGATATGCCTCAGATATACGGCAGTTTGGTTGTCCAGGCTTCATATCCCGTAGGAAGCGCGGAAAGAGCCGCAATTTATCATGCATATGGGGATACACAACGTTTGATACTCAATCTGTTCAGTCTGCATCATGACAGGATCTTGGGCGTCGATCATCTTTTGGGAAAATCTTGACGTCAGAACACTCAACAAAAAGGCGCGCGACTTGTTCTGAGCTTCGATCGCCTCCTCTTTACTAAATAATAAACCATGTATGCATGATCCATGTATCAACGTTTTGCAAATTCTGCTGAACAGCTGAATTTCCAAGATCGAGCTCGACTATAGAAGGCAAATGCAAGAAGGTATTTTGGTCAATTCAGTGCTTCAGGCATCATGCCAGGTGTATGATTGACATGTGCAAAAGGATATATCTAATACTAGGTGTCCATCAACTGATTACGAATTCCTCAAACTTTAGATTGTGCACATTGCTCGTATCCCGAAACACTTCCCCATACATGATACCATGCACATATGCCTCGCCGATGAGGGTCCACTTTCTGACTAGCCCGATGTCATCATGTTGTCTCAAGACATACGGAAACCTGGCTCCTTGGAAAATTACCACCACATCACCGGTCTCAACTCTTGCTGGACCAAGTCCCACTAAACCACACTTCAACAAGATGGCCCGGCGATATGTCTGCCACCCGAGCATATTGAAAAAGCCTGATACCTCCGAGCTTTGTATTCCACTATCTCCGCCCGATTTACCAGTTTGTATCTCTTTCAACACACCCTCGTAGCCTTTTAGAAGGCCGGGGAAGATGTTGCCATTTTTCGGATCACTCAATGATCGACGAACAAACCCTATTCCGTACTGTTCCATATCAGCGACAGGCACTCGCAAATACGCGGTAGTTCGATCATCTGGGTTCAGATATGGATCTTTGGCTTGGATGCCGGAGCGAAGCTGCTCATCGGATAATTCACAGAGTTTAAGGATTCCTTCCAGATACCCAGGGAGATGTGGATGGTCTTTGTTGACGCCTTCAGGACCCGGGCACCAAGATTCTGGTGCGAGGCGCTCAACAATATCCAGGATGTACCCGGGAAGTTTCAATTCATTATCGCCGACTGGTGTTCGTAGAGAATCCGAGGATGAAGTGAACGTAGCGCCGGCGGATATATTATATGAAGAGTCCCATGGGAGTTGGCCACAAGGTCGCAACATTTGTTTGGTCCAATCTGGCACCCAACTCGGGATATCGGTTCTATGATTCCGATGCTGTGAGAAGCTGAGCATGTCAATATTGCCAGCTTCTATAATCTTACGTGCTGCAAACGTGTACACGTCTATATAGCTTGTAATCTCGCTGTAATCAGGGACTATCCCAAGTTGGGCTGCGTCTCTAGCCATACCGAGCAAGCCAAAGATTCTATCCCTATCATCAGTCGCACATGATGGAACTCCAATGTGCACTTTTGCCAGAAGCCGTATCAAGTTCATGCCTTGGTCAGCTTCATCAATATAGCCAGACCGTAAGCGCATGCCCGAAATACTGTTGGCTTGCTGGTTGATCATGGTGTTGCATAATTTCATGAACTGACCGGCAAGCTCAGTGACGTCCTGCGTTTCCATAACACTGACAATGTAACTGTGTAGCCGTTGGATGATGTTTATGGTCAAGAACGGCAGAAAGAGTAGGCATCCATGAAAATGCTCAAACGGAATGGTTTGAGTTCCGCAACGAATTTGCAGTTTCGAAGAGACGACGAATTCTTGGATGATCCATACCCGATTCCAATACGGTCGTAGGGACAAGGCTTGGCAGCCAGTGACAAGATCGACTACATTCGGTATATCCATCATGGCGGTCACGTAAGTATCATTCAAATTATCATTAATATCCTTTTCGAGACTGCTGTACTCCTCGCTCGAGCTGCTGGGAAGTCGACCCAGTTCTATCATCTTGTCGCGAATGCCTGTTTCAACGAGCAACTTGCCTGTTTTGTCAAGCTTCATCATAGTTGTATCGCTGTCTTCAGAGGCTGGTCCTAGCCATACGATGGTGTTGGCAGCTTCGCCATAAATGCCTCTCATCTGGCCAACTTGATGTCCTTTTTCCTCGGGATGACTTTGATTGATACACAAGGCGTCAACCCAAAGATGAACATCTTCTGATTCGCGACGAATGTGCTGAAGTGCGTTGCGGAGGTTGATAGTGACTTGTCGGCTTTGTCCATTGACGATAATGGGTACTGTCTGTTTGGGGTCACCCCAGGCGTAAGAGAGAGCCTCGTAGTGAGGGTTTTCATCTCGAAAGGAATGATACAGATCACAATAAACTGAAATCTCCTCGGCTTTTTGAAGCTGGCCTTCTTCCGATCCTGTGTCTAAGACGTTCAACGTAAGGTCGGAGAACGGTGAGCGTTGTGCCGCCTCGGCCGATTTGAGGGAGTGGAGACGAAGAAGCCGGAATTCCGGTCTGTCTAACAGTAGTGGACGATACATCTCCATGAGGGTCTCGATGAGATGCTTCGATGCTTCCAAGGGGGGATTGACCACAATTGCTAAGCATACTTACCAAGAGTGTGAAGGGGGCAAAAGATTTCAGCAAGTCTCGACGAGACTGGCGCCGCCAAGATGTGGCTTGATCAGCTGAAACCCGTTGGCGGCGCCATTTTATAGAGGAGGACATGACGGCAATATGATTCGCTCCCTCTTACAGCTTTTATACAGCTAAATCATGGAGCTGAAAAATTCGGGACACTGAAGGTCCAACACAATCTATCCAGCGCCCTCAGTCAAGGATACTTTATCTTATAGCACATCAATGCAAATACTGTCCAGGTCACTGGAAAGCGGCAACCCCCACAAAACGGCGATGCAACGAGATTTTAGGTGTGAATTTGGTGTTAAAGCAAGGAAATGAGAAGCAGGCATATTCGATACTCGAGGTTTAGTCTAGAGAAGTGAAACATTCAACCCTGAAAATGGCGTATCATAGCTAATAAGACATGGCCACACCGCCGGGAAGCTCAGAAATCCCTAGATCACAAATATCAGTAATTGTGGCTAATGTAGAACGATTACAGCTTACATCCTTCCACGTCTTCTTTCACGATAGACGCCTTGGTGCAGGCCATCGCATCTTCTGCACTTTGTGTCTTAAGTTGACTACACTTGTCTCCTGAGCACCGTGCATCAAGTGCTTTTTGCAAGGCGTCACCTTTCCAACCAAAGACATAATCGCCATGCTGGCCATAGCCAGTGCTACTCTCTGTTAGCTGGTGGACGTCGGGTTCGAAGCGGCATGAAGAATAAGGTCCAACTTACGC
The DNA here is from genome assembly GCF_000392275.1 of Phaeoacremonium minimum UCRPA7. Lineage (NCBI taxonomy): Eukaryota > Fungi > Ascomycota > Sordariomycetes > Togniniales > Togniniaceae > Phaeoacremonium > Phaeoacremonium minimum. The sequence continues at coordinate 2,247 of NW_006921241.1, read as the reverse complement.
ATCACCCATGCTATATACAAACGGCTGAGAACCGTCGGCAGGCCAGATGCTCTTGTCGTTAAATTCTCGGGTGTCCCACATGACCTCATACATCAACTGTGGAAGGCGAACGGGGTGAGTTGATGGGCAGGGGCCTGTTGTCTCAAAAGAGCCGCTGGATGGATAAGCGACGTGACTTTTATGGTCAGGGCTGTCAACGTTGACACCGTCCCAACACCTGCAGGCCTGTCAGCGCAAGCAAAGAGGTAAACTATTACTTGATCATACGTGGGGAATGTGATCGTTGTGCGAATGCCCCCACCACAGGTACTCTTAGGCAGTGCGGAGGTGTCTATTTTACTGCACGTTAGTGGTATCCCTTTTCCCGGCCTTCGTTAGAGAGATGGGTGATATAGGGCGCGACTTTCAGTAGGCATCTTCCAACCACTTCGTGTCCGACTAGACGCCTCGTCTCGATTTTGAGAAGGTACATGTGAATAATTATGAAGTCAGTCACTCACCCTGACCCGTGCAAGGTGCACCTCCGAATGGGTCCTGTTGTATGTTGCTGAAGCAGCGATGGCAAAGCTGCTTTTGCTGTCCCTGTGACTTGCGCAGCATCGCATCGCCCACAAGCATACGGAACCCCTATTATTGAATCAGTCGTTGTTCACCAAGCAACCAATGACATAGAAGAGTATATTTGGGTACTACTTACTGGCTTGAATGCTGTTACTTTTGTTTTTCCGTCATAGGGTGGAATATAATACACTGTCACCCCTTCCTTTCCTTTAGGCAGACCAAGATTCACCATTTGTGGGACGCGCTTGTACGAGCCGTTACGTGCCCTAAAATAGAGATTTGCAGTCCAGTAATTTGAGAAGTCTTCACTGAATGTACAGCTTGTGCAAGTCGACTTGACAGATGGATCATATTCGACGGGTGTCATAGTCGCGTTGAAAGAATTGCCTCCCACGATTTGATGAGTATGTGACGACCCAATTTGATCTGGGTTGACGAGCGGGTCAATACGTTCCACTACCAATCGGTTGCATTGAAAACGCATCATTGCAGCTTGAGCACAACATCCTGATTGCCCTGCAACACTACGTGCAAGTAGTGCCGCGGCGAAAACCCCGAAAAGAGAGCGCATATTGGCCTGAGGGCAAGCACTGGCAAACGTGTAAGAGAGTCGATGTGGAGCAAAGAACTTCGGCAACAGCGGGGCGAGCAGAGTTGGCTTCTTAAACATCAACACACTGTCAGTCTCAGACCAGGAAAATATCTTGGGTAGCTTGAAATGGTAACTGCCGGTTGTATTACTATTAAAAGGCTTTGTCAAAGCTTTTGAGAAGAACTGCCGTCTAGAGACGAAATTGACGGGTAAATCCAGGAGATATACCCTGTCAAATGGTGTTGTCTGATTGGGCGCTTCTGAAGTCAATCTTTCCTTGATAGGCACGGTGACCTACCAGACAATATACAATCAATCATTTAAACAGAGGTCTATCCTTGCGCACGGCTTCCGGCTTACCGGAGGATGCTTACCAGATATGGTCAGTGAAGGGATAGGATGGATTGTTGGAGAAAAATGCTTCTCCACGAGAACAAATTGGACCTCTTGTATGCCTTTGGCTCAGAAAGTCGAGTGCTAGCTAACGGCCTAATGCAAGTCTTGGACTTGGTAGCTTAGAATTGATATTAGGATGTGTCCAATCATGTCAATAGGACTACACTGAAGATATGTCTTGTAATTAACTTGGCTGTAGTGATCAAAAGAGATACTTTCCTTAAGTTAGCAACTTTACAATAGGCATGGCATATGGAACACTGACCCTGAACTCATGGTTCTCCCGATCCGTAAGGTCGAAGAATTCGCTATTTTCTGTGTGTTCTGCTCCAGCATAATTTCTATCTCGACGTCTGTTTTCCCATTTATAATATAGCATCAGGACACCCGTTGCAAGCGCGGCGAACGACGTTGTCACTACCATGGCAATCTTCGCTGGAATATATTCTGGCTCGTCCTTGTCTCTGAAAGTCAATGGACCGATAATGTTGCCAATACCTAAAATAATTAGTTTGATGTTGTCCAATAGCATCAAAAGTACGCACAGAATGAAATTAGGACGATGGCGTTCATCGTAACTTTCTTAGTGTGGCCGGCGTAGTTGGCACCCGCATAAGAGTACATGAGAGGCAGGGATGATCCTATAGTGTTTGCAAAATAATTGCCAACCATCTTGCCTGCGACGCTGCCATCCTCTG
>NW_006921240.1:25725-29310 GCF_000392275.1 Phaeoacremonium minimum UCRPA7 | reverse complement strand
CCCCCCAACCGTCCTCCTGTGCACGGCCCATTCCCGCGTCACAGCGCACCGCATAGGTCGTGGGCGTAACATCACAGTCAGCCCGGTTTTCTAAGGGCTTATCTTTGTAGATCAAATCTTGACATTGGGACCGCTGCTTGCGGGTGATCTCATCGTTTCAAATCGGTTTCTAACTAAGATGAGTCGCGCTATCTGAGCTTGAGCTAGCCATGACAGTCGCTCCGATGGAGCAGCCTAATTGCAAAACGCAGACGAGGTGGACTCTTATCTATAAGTATGCTAAAGCAGAGCTCCAGTAGAATATTTCCTAGTAAATCCAGCTCTATGGTAACTGCTCCTTTGTCGGTCTCTGCAGGAATAGGCATTAGCTGCCGGAATACCTTGTTGAGGGAAAAGGATTATAGAAGGATCGCATTTGAATTGTATCGCACAAATATTTTCCGAGGTTCCATCATATTTCAAGAGCTAAGCAACAACATTGAATCCTGTCTACCGAAACTAGACAAAACTTTTGTGATACTCAATCATCGAAATCGTCAGCCATAAATGAATATGGCAACGTGCATCCAGATTCTCTGAGGGAGAGAGCTAAGATTGCCTATGCGGTAGTAACATCAGCCTTCCAAGTGATTGGAGCGGGCTCCTCGATCTTCTTTCGCAAGATGTGTCGCTTAACAAAGTAAGGAAGCCCGTGCCTCAACTCATACGATAGAAAGCGGCTTGTCGGAACATTGAAGACGTCTGCAGACTTATTAGCTTGACCAAAATCAGGAAGCATCGGGGAGGGAGTAGTTTACTGTCTATCTCCTCCAATGTCATTTGCTTAGTCTCTCGAACAAAGCAGAATATCATAAACCAAGCAATCAAGTTAAGACCAGCGTAGAATCCGACTAAAGTTCTAGTTAGTCTGTTTGGGCACTAGTTACAATGCTTGAAGTGGCACGTACAAGCTCCAGTTGGTGTCATTACGGTTTGCATTCGAGGAAATGTTAGGCCAAGAACGCCAGCTAAAGAGATGAGTAAGTGACGAGTCGCGACAAAGTTTTGTCATGCTCACCAAAGGTGTTGTTAATGCAGACTGCCCAAGCCATGCCCTGCTCTCGTTGAATAGTGGGAAATACTTCTGCTGAGTACTGAAAGGCAACGGGTCCTTCCCCTAGACAATAGGCGATGGTGAAAAGATAAACGAATCGGCATGTTGTTAGTAAATTTGGATTATACTTCCAATTTATGAACTCACAAAACAACAGGCCCGATCTGGGCACTTCGACTCCCAGAATCGTTCAAGAGAGACAGACCGGCAGCCAAGAGGAAAACGCACATCAAGGGAAAGGTCTATGTGAAGTATAAATTAGCTTCACGGAAGTTCACCTGATTGGTGTCCAATCACTTACGACCAGGGTTAAGAATCTTCGACCCTTTGTATCAATCAAGAAGAGCGTAGGAATCGTGAAAACAACCTGAATGGCGCCATAGCCTAGCGAGGCATAAAGTGCCTGATCCTGCGTGTAGCCGACATTTCTGAAAATGCTCGAGCTGTAAAATGATATGACTGCAAGCTGGTTAATACCAGTCTTGGCAAATAGCCATGTGTCCTTACTGTTAATACCGCACATCTGCTGTGCCAACATGACAGTTGATGCTCCATAGTTCGCTCTCCTAATTCTTGGTACTCTGAAACAGTCCCACAGACGAGCAAAGTATCCAGAGCCTCCTGCTTCCTTGAGTTCCTCTTGATAAATTACCCATGAGTAGTAGAAATCCCGAGCTCCGATAATCTGATGTGCACGAAGTTTGCGCATCGATTGAAAAGCCTCCGCATATCTTCCATGCTTCATAAGCCAACGGGGGGATTCAGGACAGAAGAATATACCGATAGCGAGCAAAAAAGCAGGTATAAATGCGGAACCAAGTTCAAGACGCCAAGCGATATCGCCGATATCCTTGACAATAACGTTTGCACAGAAGCCAAGAAAGATGCCTTTGACTTCTATTTAGCGGTGTATACGATGAAAGAGTTAGAAAGCTTACCAATTACCACCCAAAGCTGCCAAAACATGACAAGAGCCCCTCGGATTCGTGCTGGGGCCATTTCGGCAGAATAGATGGGCACAGTTGCGTTTTTTGCACCAACTCCAATCCCCATAATGAAGCGTGCTGCGAAGAGACCTTGCCAAGATTGTGCACAGCCAGAGCCAATGGGTGTAGCAACCAAGCAACAAGCAGTAATGAAGATTTCGCCTCGGCGACCAAAATAATGGTTCAATGGATCGACAATGAAAGCACCACTAACGCAGTAAGTAAGAAATTCATTGGACATATGACAGCATCACTTACATGAGACCTGCAGTTAGGAAAATAATTGAATTAATTATTCCCACAATCCACTCATCTCTTCCTGAACCATCAATTCCAAATTCCTTTGGAAAGGAGAGATTAGCACCATTGGCACCGGTTTGATCCCATCCCTGGGTGGCTGCTCCAACTGCGCAAAGGCCAATTGAATACCATAGCATTTTTGGGCCATGCCATTTGTGATCCTTCTCATATTGGAGTGCTATTCGTTCATCTTCAAGAAGGTCGAGAGTGTCAATTCTTTCTGGATCACGGGCTACCAGAGCTGCCCGACCGAACAGGTCGGCGCACTCGGCCAGACCATGCGATTCGGCAAAAGACCTGGCATCAGAGACGACTTGGTCCGAAGAATTACGCTGGAAGATAGTCAGTGTGAATAACGATGATCGTCTGGGCAAAATAGCTCACTTTCAGAGGGTTATGGACGACGCCAAGGACATCAGAGCTGTGGCGAAGCTCAATTGAACCGTCCAATTCAGACTTTCGCTCTGGAAGATGAGATTGAGGGCTACCATTCTCATCGTGAGAGGTTTGGGCAATGCCCGTGGTGGAATCTTTCTCCATGATATTCACTGCACTTCTAAGACTTTGGGAGCGTGAGGAAACGTAATATCTGACCATGTAAAGCCGACCTGTCAGTCCTCTAATTTATATACTGTGGGTTTGTTCCCCCTCACTTCCTGGGAAAAGGTCTCAATGAGGAGTTCCATCCACCCGATTCTACCATTCAATCCTTCGATCTCGGCGCAGATCACAATCGGGGAAACCTCGGTGGCAAAGCAGGGCTCCATGACAAGAGAGCAGAAAGAATGCATCCAGACAGGTAGTGTACCTACGAAGGCCAAGTATTATTTCGAGGCTGTGCCCTGGCCAAGAATGCCAATGTTTGTTGGCTCCGGAAATTCTTACTGCCCAAGAACTTGGCGTGAATTGCAGTGGAGGAGATAAAGGCAGTTCAATTCGGTCTGTTAAATATTGGCTGCTTGGCGAGTAACGTCATAGATCATTTTCCATACTATCTTGCGGGTTAGTGGGCTTGGTATTTTGAGGTTGTGGAGTCGCAAAAAAACCCCTACTAAATTTTCTCTACGCGACCGAATCATTGAATGTTATGTCTTGGATGTAGAAAGTGATTCAGCCGGAACTTACATACTGACTAAGACACCTCGAAAAAACTACACCTCCGTCGGGGTATTTCTTGTTAGTTTGTCAAGGGTGAAGATACTGAAA
>NW_006921240.1:23689-25607 GCF_000392275.1 Phaeoacremonium minimum UCRPA7 | reverse complement strand
ACATTAAATACCCCGGCGGAGGGTGTATCGAAGTAATGTCCTTCCGTCTAACTCCCATGAGAAGTGCATTCTTAGTATAGACACCTAAATCAAGAAGAACCCTCTAAATACAAAGTAAGCAATCCTTTTTTCTTCATAAGACATAGTCCACATATCGCTTGATATCTCTAGCACATGAATTTTCCTCTTATGGCAGTTATATGGGGGTCCATACCTATCCCAGTGAACTCTACCCTCGAGCATATCCTAGCCAATCGTTCTCGAGGGATAAGAAACGAAAAATATTAAGATCGCGGAACCCAAGACCGGGGGTGCACAAGATATTGTCAACTGACTAGGAGAGCCTAAAGGGTGCAGAACATAAGATCAGCTTGGGATTAGTCAGACTTATCAGATTCTCTGTGACAATCACGCTTCTACGAAATTCGAGACTACTTCACGGTTAGAGAGATGACTAGCTAAACTTAAGGCTGACGCGACTTGCGTTGGTACGAATGAATCGGACTATCTAGTACAAGTACGTAAGCCCCTCCTTGTATCCTCTCTTTGCTGTGTAATGCTCTCGCCGCGGCCATGACCATCTTCAATGCCCTCCTCTGTTAAGCTTCTTGTTGAGTCTCTTGAGATAGGATCTAAACCCCGTTGCAACTATTATTGACAAGAGCGCCGTATCCCCATTGACGCCCATGGCAATCAAGTACCGCGGCGCCGTCTATGAAGGGTACGAGAAGGGACCGTATATGCTCGAGCAATTCGAGCACACGTTGCATAGAGCGAGCAGTGCAGCACGCTTGACCGGCAGACGAGGCACGGCGTTAGCAGCCCAAGTCAGCCCGACCGTGAAAGCCGTGTTCACGCCAGGCAGCATAATCATCATGGAGAAGTAGCGGGCGGAAGCGTTCACTGCGGAGGCGGAGATGACAAATCCCGCATTTGAAACCACACAAGCACACTAAAGTGGAGATAACGAGACTTCTTTCAGACGAAGGAAAAGGAAAAGGGAGTCGTGTATTTTAAGTTCTTTTGATTTCATCGTATTGCTTTAATCAAAATGAATTTACATCATATCTAATTTGCTTAGCCTAGTAAAATTTCAAACCTAATATTTCAAATTTCTCAATACATGAGTCAACCCTTAACTAAATATTAGGCCACCAAGTTCTTAGATCATCCTAACAAATACAGTCTTGTAAACGTGTTCTGAATCTGAGTTGGAGACTTCGGAACATAGGCCCGCCGTTGAGGGTTTCGGATCCTTCAGCGCAGACTCCTTCTGACCTATTAGCGTGCGCTCAGATACAATTTACTAGCCGATTTAGTCAAAAGCACCGAGACTGCCGATGAGCGTGGTCTCGCATTATGTTGAGGGAAGGGATAAGGTACTCCTAAACGATGTAGAAAGTCCTAGCTTTAGACAGATGACCACTTAATAAGGCGGCCGACGAAGACATGAGGAAGGTAGGCGAGGCGCATGCGTTTATGAGAGATAGAGGTGACATTGTGCGATGAAGACTATTGTGTCACATCGGTGAGCAGAAGCAGGGGCCGAGACTGATTATTATTAGTTCGTCACACTCGTAATAGCAAGCTATTAACATCTCATAAAAATGGCATACTGCATGGCCATGTGGTCGTCGTAGCTTTGATAAAGCAACCAAATATCAGGCCACCTCAGAAGTTCGAAGAAAGATAGTTTTCGCCAATGAGTAAGTCCGTGAACATACCATGCATACTGCCATATATAATATCAACTGTCTCTCGTCCATTCTAGAGAATTAGAGTGAAATGTTACATTTCATCCCAAAGCTGCTGATGTAGCAACACTTTTAGGTAATTGCCCTAGAAGAAGCTTATAACAGTATAGAAAGTAATAGGGGGACAGGGCAGCAGTACCTGCTGCTAACCAACACCCACTCAA
>NW_006921240.1:14363-23651 GCF_000392275.1 Phaeoacremonium minimum UCRPA7 | reverse complement strand
TAAAGAACGTAATGGAATGAAAGGGTAGTCATTCTTATATTCTGTATAATGATAGCTAAGTAAAGCAAGTAAAAATGAAGTAAGTAATAGCAAATAAGTCATCTGACTGCTGGCAGAGGTAAGACTATACTCTCCTAACTCAATATCAAGCCTACTAAATAGAATAGAGATACTAGTGGACACCTTCGTAACATAAGCCGATCTTTGTAAAGCTTTATCGAGCAACCATCAAGCACTATTGCCCTCTGACTAACTCTATCGTGTCCGAATGAGATTGAAGCTTGGTAACCTGCACAATATAATCGGAACACACTGTAAATGTCATTGAATTACTGGAAAGTCATGCAGTTAGCACACACACATACTTGGGACATAATAGACCTCCAATATTCAAATAAAGATGAAAATCACTAGCTCCTCTAGGAGATGGCTGTATCCATATAGCATCCGCCGATTATATAATTCACGCTAATATCAACATTCACCCTGTCTATTTTATGATTGCCTGGCAATAATAGCTAGGCAATTCCCATGTGACCAAGCTTGCTTCTTCTACCGTTTCCTATACATTCGCTTACCCCAAGGCTTTATGACAGTCGCCTAATCACAAACTCAACTATTCCAACATTAGGCTCCATCCATGTCCCGTCCTTTGCGTCCCAGCCCATATCTTCAAAGGTGCGCATCCAAGCCTGCGTCTCCCACCGGGTCCCGGTTGCTTCGCCAACCGCTTCGAACATCCGGCCGATACTATCGGTGTTGTGGCGATACAACGGCAGCTGAACCGCTTCGAAAAAGATCTCTCGTGCTTCGGGGTTGCCGATCTGGTTGCCCACGATCCACGAACCTGGTTTTGTGAATGTGCTCAGAGCCTGCGCTGCTTTGAGCTGCCCATCCCAGTTCCATTGGTGTAGGACTTGAGAGACGAGGACAATATCGACCTGACCTTTGAGCGCCATGAGATCGGGAGATGTGGTGGATAGCAAGTCTGCCTTGATGAATTTGCCCTTGAAACGGTCACGGTCGCGGAACAGGTTGTAACCTACGTCGAAGTGATTGACGATGTCAACACCGTAGAGCTTGTCCGATGGCGCACCGTCGTAGACCAGTCGGCGGAGATCATGACCAACGAAAGTGCCTACATCCATAAGTACGCCGCCGTCCTTAATGCGTTTTAAGATGTCACCGTAGATGGGTAATCGACATAGCTGAGGGGTAAGCCACGAGCCAAGTCCAATGCAGGGGTATGCACGGATATCCCAGGCTTGATCGCGCTGCGATGAAGAGTCAGCTTAGAGTTGTCTCTTGTTATTCGGTTTGCGTAACGATGACTGACAATTGTATGTACGTGTTGTGATTGCTGCTCTTTTGGCACATGACTGTACTGCTCTAGCAGCTCCTGTGTCTGGAGTAGGACATGGTCAACGAAGGAGGTCTAATAGCACAAACAGAAAGCAAATACCTCTGGAATCAGGCGATGATCAATATTGGGATGGTAGAAGGGAGCCCTGGCCCTATCTTGAGACTTGGCGTACTCAGGCTCAGAATAGCTTGTTCCTAAGTCACGAGATGCCATGGTGCGATCAAAAATCCTGAAAAGAACGAGAAAGACAAAGCAATAAAAGACACAGAACGTCATGTGGAGCATTATATGGCACGATCGGAAATCCACATCTAATTGAGGAGCAGGATCGCCCACAATCCTTCGCCGAAGGATCCTAAAGAAATTCCTACGTCTAGTGCAATCAATAAAACAAGCCTGCGCATTCGCGTTGCTTCTAGTTCAGGGCGCACGTCAATGAGAGGATGATTATATAACCCATCAAGGCTGGCTATTCCGAGAATTATCTTGACATGTTCTTGCTGGAGCAAAAGGTCAACCAAGAGCACTTCGTTTCGCCCACTAACAACTTCTACGCATTTGAATCGTTGAGAATCTGTCAGGAAATGCTGAAATTCGCGAGCTGTAATAGGTTGGAAAGTTGCGTAGTTGGAATTTTACCCCGTAAGACGACAGGTTTCTTCATGATTCAAACACGGGTCCAGTGAACTCGGCGAGGCCATATGACCCATGACCCTCAAAAAGTTGGTAAACAGGTAGCTAGTTGTACCTCTCACTGAAAACAAAGATGACGGTGTGAGCCGACCACCGAATCAACTGTGGGGAAGACTTAGGTCTGGGATCTGTACTCTGCTGCATTGGTTGAATCGTAAAGGCTCTCCGACCGCCTTGAAGTCTATTGATGAGGAAGTCTGGCTCCCTCAGACGCGTCCCGCCGTGTCGATCACGGGCGAGTTCGAAATGTTATCCTAAGTTAATTGTGCCCATTGTACTCCCCGTTCATGATCTTCAAGTTCCTCACAACATGCTTCAAAAGAAAATGACGCTTATATTTCGTAGCTTACACCAGATCTTGTGCGATAAGAGTCTTCGGGCACTTGCCGATCTCCACATATGTCAAGGCAATGACAAAGCCCTGCTAAATACGTCCGAGTTTGCTTATCAGTCTGGTATCGTAATCTCGGCCGGGTTCAGCTTCCCTCACTAGTTTAGTGTCTCGGCGCTGCGTATCTAGTGATGAGGCGTGTATTGATCTGCGCTGAAGAATGCTTGTCGGAAGGACTCAATGTTGCCATCATCATACATGCACTTCCGAAAACTATCGCTGCACAATTATCGTCTTGTCCACAGTAAATGACAAGTAGGACTACTAGCGTCATTGACCCTAATAAGCATGATAGCTATCTCATTTATCAATGTTATCGATGAGAATGAATGCCAGTAGCCGTGTACCACACGTCACACGCAAGTTGTCGAGTCGTTCCATCTTCACGGGCCTTGTCAACTACCAAGATGGTATCGATGCAAAAAATGATCACACAGCAAGCTCCTCAGTCATGTGTCTACTGCAGCCGTCGAAAGCTCGGTTGCTCAAAGACCATTCCATGCATGAATTGTATTGAGCGTCGCATACAAGCTCAATGTCATCGAGAAGCCGTCATCCTCAGTAAACAAGGCCAGCGGAGTCGCCCGCCATTCTCTTCCGTTAGACGTCAAATACAAACGGAGCCTCTGCACCCGATTATGCACGCTATCTCTAGGAGCAGTCCTATCATGGCTGTAGAGGCACAACCACTTCCTAGTCGTAATGCTTTGCGATATACGCCGCAAATTTGTGATATTGAATCGTCTAGAAACAATGCTGAAATATCGAAAGAAGCAAGTACTGCACAAGATCACGAGGACAACAGAGCTACACCACTGATGGAGCCAAGCGAATGTGATCTCGCAATCGAGGCGGCCATGTCATTAGAGTCTCTTGCATGGGGGACAATGCATTTGGAACAGAGAAAGTTACTGCCATCCCCAGAAATTTTAACCTTACTCGAAGAGCTCCAAAGTCTCATAGACTCGCGGAAGGTACGAAACGTGATACAATTCCATAAGGAACACCTTGCTTAGATGCATATTGTTGTGTACATGCCACTATTCGTAAAAGAGTGTGAGCTCTACCTTGGAGGACGGCTTCAGAGAGATGCAGCATGGTTGAGCCTTTACTGTGCGGTACTCTGTGTGAGTGACTCAGCGCTGATCCAAGGCTTGACATTTTTAATTCTAATAACTCTCGTGTAGACCGGCGTGTATTACATTTACACAATTCAAACCTTCTATCGTACTTTCTCCACGACTGGAGAATAATACCTATTGAGAAAGCATACTAGACCATTTTTCTCCGAGTAACAAAGTTCGTAACAATAAAGCGGATATAATATAGCCTCTGGACAGGATGAAATTATATTACGCTATGAAATGGAATATGGATAGACTGATAGACCGGCAGACGAACAGAGAGACCGAAATCCACCTAAGACAGAAGTTCAAAAGTAACGATTGGACATAAGGAAGTACAGGAGCGGCTTCGTCTGGGTGAGGGCGATACGCTCCAGGCTAAAACCCGATTTTCCTAGTGTTATAATGCAAACCCTAACAGGTTAGCTGATTCTCTAGTACTAGAATCTATTCTGCTATTATTTTCTGTTATCTTACAGTAAGGTAAGACGACAAACCTATCACAATGCCAGGACTAAGAAATTGTCTGTTGAAAGCTATTTGGGACTAAGGAGGCTACGGGATATTTGATGTGACCAAAATAGGGGCCTTCTCCAACGCAGCTTGAACTCCCCGAGGTTATATTCAAGGTTGACTGTCCAATCTCTGTGCCATCCTGGTCTTGGATGGCATACTAAGGAGATGTCAACTTTCTCCATTTGCTGTTTGGCGGAACCGATTGGGAGAGACATCTGACGTTGCTAGGGCATGTCTCCGGGTGTTCTCTCTGTCTTTGAAAGTGCCATAAATTTCTGGCGACGTACGAGAAATCCTGAATGGCCTCATCGCCAGGACGTCGGTTAAACTCTATTTGCCAAAAATCCTGACGGCGGGCACCGGAATTGATCTAGATAAGTTGAAGGTCACTAATGATGCTGGCCGTCAGCCATTCCATGAGCTATTTGCGTGACCCGATTGTCATGTTGCTAAGGACACCATGGAAAAACACCAGCCTGTCATGCTTAGTTTCTAAGGCATATTTTCTCCCTCTTCTTTTCTGTCCTTGAGTGGGGCAAAGTGGGGTGTGCTCAGAAACTTGTCGAGTCAGAGTGAGAATCGACGGGTCTAACGCGCTGCATTCCTCGATCACATTCCACGTGGCCACCATAGGAAGCTAGATGATGTAAAACGACTCTGGAAGCATGGGATCTATCGGGATGGGATGGCCCGGGGTTTTTTTTTTTTTTTTTTGACAGCTAGAGACATCTTGTTCTTTGGCCGACGGTCTCGGCTGTGTAAGCTTAAACTTTACTTTCAAGTCTGCATCTTGTAGCATTGAACCTTATTCAGTAAACGGCGCTAGATCTACATGATCTACTTTTAGGAAGTTTTCTAAAGTGGTATGTGGCGAGTCACTCAATTGCTCTTTTTCACTGTTGTTGACACGACTATAGCTATGGCCATGGGGAATCGATGGTAGACAGGCCTAGCTTGAATGTTGTGTTCTTAGTTTAGATAGACAGGGCTTTAGCGGTAGCGTCACCTCCTCGACACATTCCGGAGATCGCTTAGCTGTCCGGCGATGAATCCACCGATATCTTAGCACCATGATGGACGGACCGGAAATAGTAACAAGCAAGAATGATCTGTGGATTTCCTGCCTTGAGGCATGCGGCCATGGGGTTTAGTTTTCGTTTACAGATTCGGGTTGTCTACGTTTTCGAGTATGCTGATCCCGATTTCAATCAACAATGATTATATATCAAATGAGATCTATGACCAAAGACTGTTGTTACCAATGTCGACAAGAAGCTGCAACTATACGCCATAATGACGAACAACTCCACCACATCAACGTCAGATCCCACATCGGTATCCTGCTTGTCGAGGGATATTAGGGGAAAATATGAAAGGGAGATGCTTCGAGTGGCCTAGGCCTTGGATGCAGGATCTGGAACGGCCCTAACCTCCCCCGGAGTCTTTAGCCTTCTCGTGGCCAGACCATGATAGACGCAACTAGTTCGCTGTACCCTTACTGCTGGCAATCAGATGTGCCCTGGTACTATATAAACTGGTCTCGGACTGAGTGGTCTGCAGTGATGGGACATGGGACTAGGATTATTATGGCGACTTTCACCATGGCTCTTTATTTCCACTTTCTGTTGCTTGCAATCTCATGGCTGGCTTCCGGTCAGCAATTCATGGGAGATGTCATCCCTAACACGCTACCAACCGTACCAGGCTCGGAGCTAGCTTACTGGAGAACCACTGGTATGTAGAAGCAGAGAGCTGTTTTATTTGAAGACTAGCTGACATTGGCGACCCGAAGACAAGAAGAACCGTCAGTTTACCTTGACCAATTACTTTTCACAAGATGGGCATGGCAATAGGTTGACCACGAGCAATGTTAAGCGAGCCGTGGTTGTCATCCACGGGTTGAACCGAGACCCGCAAACATACATGTCGAATATGCTCTCTGCTCTTTCACGAGTACCATCCGGCTCTGGCCCGACAACCGCCAATACACAAATAATAGCTCCTTATTTTCCGAACGGGGATGATAAGAACATTGGTTATCCATGGAATAGTAGTGCTCCCGCCGGCGGGTACGGCTCTACCTCAAATGCTCTCGTCTGGAAGGCTTCTGGCTGGGCTTCGGGTGAAAACAACCAGTATCCTCGCTTGCAGATAGCAACGTCTTCTTATGACGTATTGGATGCCATTATCAAATACTTTGCCAATAGGGACATGTATCCCAACCTCAATCAAATCGTCATTGCGGGACACTCCCTTGGAGCCCAGATGACGCAGCGTTACGCGGCTGTAGGGAACCAGCTATCACTGCCCTCGAGTCTGCGACTTACATACTGGATCGGTAACCCGAACAGCTTCGTGTGGCTCGACTCATCACGCCCCTTGGACACATCAACTTGTCCAGGTTATGACGACTGGAGAGACGGCCTGTCCAACTACGACCAGACCTATGGTTCGTCCTTAGTGGCCAGCGGTGCTGGTGCCGTGCTAGCTAACTACAACTCCCGGTCTATTGCCTATGCTAGGGGTCTGCAAGACTTCGGCGACGATTCGAGCGACTGTAGTCCTTTCACCACGGGGCAAAACAGAGGGGAGAGGTTCTTCAACTTCATCAAGGCGTTTCCCCCCACCTGTGCGGGTCCTTCGGATTCTGCATGCGATACAATTGACTACGTCGTTTCTGGTCACGATGCAGGTGTCATGTTCTCCTCCACAGCAGGGCAAACCCGTCTTTTCCTCGACAACTTTAACGGAGACTTGTCGCGGGCCACTGATTTCTATTGCCCGCGACAAGCGGTGGGCGATAATCCTTTGCCCGGCCCTGAATGCTCGGAGAATTCGACGAGTTCTTCGCCGTCTGCAAGTTATTCTGGAATGACTTATGCCGGCTGCTGGAGTGATCAGGACCCCGCAAGTCTACCTTACATGATATATGACACGAGCGACAACACCATCGAAAAGTGCACCAGTACTTGTGCCCAGCTAGGCTATTCTATTGCTGGCATGGAATTCGGTTCACAGTGCTTTTGCGGCAACAAACTCACAGCAAAGGCAGCGAGAACAGTGGACAATGCTTGTTTCACGCCTTGTGCTGGAAACTCGTCCGAGACCTGTGGCTCTAGCAGACGTCTTTCGGTGTTCTCGAAGGGGACACCAACGGTTCTGTCTGACCCTACGGTACCATATGTTGTCGGCAACTTCATTTACCAAGGATGCTGGATGGATAACAACCCATCACGCGCACTGAACTTGAACGCCTTCGCTTCAGAGACAATGACTATTGAAGCATGCGCTGATTTCTGCTCCTCGTATGGGTACTTTGGCCTTGAGTACTCCCGAGAATGCTATTGCGGAAATAGCATATCCGCCGGAAACATCAACATGACGGAATCAGATTGCGCCATGACATGTTCTGGAAACGACGAACAGCTTTGTGGCGGCCCAAACCGTCTCACATTCTATGCCAGAAATGGGACGATACCAGAGTCCGAGCCAAGCCCATCCACAAACCCTCTACCTGTGATTGTGGTACCAGCACCTTCAACGTCTGCAATAACATGCCCAAGTGCTGATCAAACTATTTTCGATGCTATCAACGGGGGACACTATATCGTTGAATGTGGTGTTGATCATGCTGCTGGAGATCTGGCTTCTACCTCAGCCGAGACATTTGATGAATGCATAAACACTTGTGATTCCACAGCCGGCTGTGTCGATGTATCCTATCTGGGAGTAGGCTGCTACATGAAGAGCACTGTCGGGCTAGCAGTCTCAAATGGTGTTTGGACTGCACGCTTGATCGGCAGGGGCAATGAGACCAGCTCGGCCCCTGATCCGAAAACCACTACTACTTCAGCAAAAATTTCGGAAACAAAGCCGGCTACTTCTGGAGGTGGCTCTTCTTCGACGGATCCTGACCCGATCTGCCCTGGCTCCAACAATCAGATCTATACCATGTCTTCAGGGAAGCGATACCAAATTGAATGCGGTGTGGACCATGCAGGCGGCGACATGCCTGCACCCAACGGACAGCAAGCCAACAGTCTTGCAGCATGCATTGCAATTTGTGATACCCGTGATGGCTGCGTGGATGTTTCGCTCAGCGGTGTTGCGTGCTACCTGAAGAGCTCTGTGGGGGCTAGTATGTCCAATCCGGTCATGGGAGCCAGACTTCTCATCTCTGAACCTAGTGTTGCAACCTCGTCGTGGGCGGTAAGCAATGGAACCCAATCCACGTCAGCGGCTTCGCCCGTGGCGACGGTCCCCACTCCTCCTGCCGATGCCTCTACGACGACGACGACAACGACAACAGCTACGAGGGTCTCTGCCGCAAGCTACGTGCCACCGCTACCATCCGGTTTCGAATACCTAGGCTGCTACGAGGATGGCTCCACACGTACACTTGATGTGCTCATTTACGTCGGCTCTTCCACAACACCGTCGAAGTGCGCTCTTGACTGCCGTGGTCAGGGCTATGTCTACTCTGGTACAGAATATGGACAGGAGTGTTGGTGCAGCAACACGGCCCCCTCGCCCAACATCCTGACTTCATCCACCGACTGCAACATGCCCTGTGCCGGCGACAACTCCCTGCTCTGTGGCGCTGGTTACCGTCTCACCATATCGCACGACCTTGTCTTCGGCACAGTGGATCCTCACGACCCCTGGGGGCTGCTTGGCTGCTACATAGACGACACGGCGAGTCGGACGCTGCCCACGATGATTCCCATGGGCGGGCAGAACGAGATGACCATAAACAACTGTCTGGACCGCTGCCTGGCGTCTGGCAACACGTACTGTGGCGTCGAGTATCACGGCGAATGCTACGGAGGTACAACACAACCGGGCAATAGCCTGCTGGCGACTCCTAGCAACAACATCCTTGCGGCGGGTTGTAATTTGCCCTGTTATGGCAATAGCACTCAGGCGTGCGGTGGTGCAAACCGTATCTTGGTATTCGAGCAGCAGTTTGCGCAGCAGTTCGCGCCGCAAGGCAATTGGACCAAAGCGGCTATGAGAAGACGTCGGGGATCCTAGAGTATTAGTGCCAAAGGATTAGAGGAAAGAGAAATCTTTAGTATATCAATTAGACTCATTAGAATAAGACTTTTAGAGTTGGGTTTTAGTGATTCTTTCCCCCGTCCTCCCTCCTTTTTTTAGATGTGACGGACCGTAGAGTGCGTACGAGCATATAATTGGGTAAT
>NW_006921240.1:6750-14323 GCF_000392275.1 Phaeoacremonium minimum UCRPA7 | reverse complement strand
CTCTCACACCATATATATACTGAATTGACCCTTATCAGAGGCTAGGGAGCTTACCACTAGGCTTAGCAGGGCTCTCTTTTGTCATATACCCCCTAGGCGGGCGGCTTCAGCCGCTCGTCTATCTATAAGTAAGCTCTGGGTGAAGCTTTGTAAGCTTAGGGGCCGTTTTTTGGTAGTCTTTTGGGGTTATCATATGGTTATATATGATTTAGGGGCCTGATATATGTAAATATCCTCATTTTTCGAGCAATTCTATATAATTTTCTCCTTTAGGTACCCTCATTCTATAAGCTCTCCTTATAGCTATATACTTATATATATAGCTTTAAAGAGCTTATAAAGCTAATATAAGCAGGAGATTATCATTCATAATAGTCTATACTAAGCAGACTATATCTATATATAAAGTATATACTGTCGCCGCTCGTGCTATAGGTAAGTTATAAGATCTTGAGAGAGTGACGTTGTAAGCTCGTCAGTAAGGCTAATCGAGCTTTATAGTTGTTGCCTACCATACCATCACTCCTAATTTTGGAGCCGATGGTAATAAGGATGAAGATATTACTTCCGGTTCGTATGCTTACACTATCGTTAGAGCTTTATTAACGATTGTATAGCCTGCCCTTACTATACTTATCTTACCTAGGAGGCTAAACATAATGTCTCTTATCTAGATTGTGTCTAGTCTATGCTTGCCGGAAAGAGCGATAGCTGATGCTTTGACACTATTGGGTATAGGAAGCGTTACTTTGGCTATGCTTCCGGCCATTCGTATGTGCCTATCCCTACCGCCACTCAGCAAACAGCCGGTCTCCTATATACTATTCTATAGCAAAACCCTCCGGCTTCTAACGTCATAAGTAAACTTAAAGACAAGCTTTAAAATATATTCATCTTATACTATTAATATACTTGTTACTGATGACGATCATATAGGAGAAGAATCGTCTATATATTGCCCTATATATGACATTCGACAACGTTCCTATAATAAGGAATAAGCAGGAGAATGAGGCTGGCAAGCCTAAGGAAGAGGAGGATAATAAGGAGGAGGAGCTTGAGAATAGGCTAGATATTATTATACTCTCCTTATAGGTCTAAGCTATATATACGATCATTCGTGATATAATTGACGATGTTTTTGCCCTACTCTACCAGTGAGTAGCATACTCTATGCCCTAGCTTCGTTTGTTTGACATTTTTGTTTTTAATTAAATTATCATAACAAATAGAATCTACAGCTTTGCTACGCTTACTATACCCTTTATTAAGCTCTCTCTTTATGCTCCTTTGTTCGTTGGAAGCCTTTGTTTGCCCTTGATAGCGTTAGGTATATAAGGCGATCAGTGAAAGCTTTCGTAGACTACTCCTTTCTAAGTCCTTCGCTTATCTATTCACAGTTAAGCTTGTTCTATTTCCACTTACTATCTCCTCTTCTCAACTTAATATACCTCTCCAAGCTCAACGCATATGCCCTACTACTGACGGTGTTTATGCCATGCCTTACTTAGGCTATGTGAGGAGCGTCTTAGCTGGTAAATCTGATGGTGTTTATAAGGATGCTGTCGGTTATAATGCTTGCTGTTGGCATTATATGAGCGGTCACTAGTATGTTGTAGTGTCTGCTAATGTAGTGCCTTTGGCTCACCAATTGACTATAACAATCTAAGGAAATAACCAGACTATAAGCATCTTCGTTCCCTTAGTCTCAATATAAGTATACTAACTGTTATTAGGATGTTTGTCGCCTTCGTATGGCGATCCGAATCATTTTGGCTATACCTTCGATCCTACCTTCAGTAGCTTTAGCTATCGCTCTGACGCTAGCTCTAGAGCTTGGCGTCAGCATAATTACAGCAATTAGCGTAGGAGAAGATAGTAATAGGGTGCCTACAGCTATTCTCGCTCGTTAGGCTAGGGTTAAGAGGCTTCTAAGCGCTTTAGTAGATAAATTGGTAAATTAAATCGACTTTTCGCTCAATAGATATCGTTTTTCTCCTTCACCTACTCTCTTTTGGCTTCAGTACTTGCTGTAGATTAAGAAGGGTCCTAAAGTATTTGAATTGTTGATAAGTAAGGTTCTTAGTGAGTCCGTCTGTAGGCATCTAGTCTGTAGGAATGTAGGTGACCCTGAACAAGCCTGCTAAATACTCTTGTTTAAGCTACATATTATGAATATTGATATGACATAGCTTAGTAGCCAATCTTATACTCTTTTCAATTACTAAGCGGATTATTTGCTGGTTATCATAGTAGATATTCTAAAGCTCTCCTAAATCTAAGCTTATATCCTTAAAAAGACGCTTAAAAGTTATTGTTTTTTTCATTATATAAGATAATGAGAGTAGCTTGACCTTAGTTATAGACGTCGTTATAGTATTTTGTCGAGTAGCTTACCATATAATTGGTCCTCTAAAGAGTGTTAGAATATAGTCATCTAACGACTGTCTTGTTTCTAGATCGTTAGCAAAAGATATGTTACTGGCGATTAGTAGAGCCTATACTTCTCTATTCCATCCTCTATACCTAATATCTAAAAGGCGTATTGTAAACAGGTAATAGATCACCTAGGCTGCTACTATAAAGTGTGTTTTGCTTAGGTTGGTGAGAAAGTATGATAGTATAAATATAGCGAACGTTATATCTAGCCTTAGTATGATCGCTATATATAGTATAAAGTCAATTTACTCTTAATAAGCTTTTATTTCTATCTTAAAGGTGGTTCCTAGATTCTTTTCGAGCTTTACGAACGATAATAGAGTGCTTAGAATATAAGCATTGTTTATAAGCTCGAACCTTATGGCAATCTTCTCAATATAAGCGTCATAAGCAAGAGTTATCGTTTTTGCCACTCTATCTTATATTATTTATATGCTAAGGAACCATTCTGCTACTCTATGGTCTTCTAATTCGTAGGCTACTTTGATCTCTTCGATTAGGGCTTCCGCCTTTGTTAAGTACTTTTTATGATAGAATACTAGGATATCGTTTATATAGAAAACGATCATAACCATATGATCACTATTGACGAAAAGGTATGGCTCTTTTATGCTTAGAGTAAGCCTAAGCAGTAGAAGGGTGTTATAGAACTCCTTATACTATAGTAGAAGGGAATCTCTTAGTTTATAGAATGCTTTTGTCACTTTTAGATATATTCTACTCTCCTTTATCCTTTCCAAAAGCTTATAATAGATCTAATCTTCATCATTCCTAAACGTTTGAAGAAAGATGCTTATAATATCGAATTGGCGGATCTCTAAGTTATATTCGGCTCCTAAGGCTATCGTTAGATAAAACGTTTTGGCTATAAGTATAGTAGCATATATATTGGTGAGTATATTCCTCTCTTAGAGATCTCCTTATATTATTAGATAAGCTTTATACTTAAGTAGATAGCTATTTTTATCGAATTTATAGTCAAACACTTATTTTAAAGGGAGTAGACATATAGTTGCTTATAAGCATTCTATTTTATAGAATATCTTTATTTTAATTATATTCTATACTTCTTTATAAGCTGCTTTAGTAAATTGGCTCTTATAAGGATGATTCTAGAGCTTTCTCTAGTTTCTAAATGCTTTTTGGAGACTATCTTAGTATATAGTAGTGTTAGAATATACCTCTAAGGTTCTAAAGAGTGGTGGAAGGGTTTCTATATACTTCCTTATCCTATGGATTGCTGCTGTGATCATAGTATATAGTATTTTATAGGCTCTATCTCCTTCATAGAGTGCTTCCTATTGATTAGGTAAGAAGGTGTTTATAAAGGCGTCCCAATTTTGGCTACTTAACGTTACTATTTTGTCCGCTTGATAGGCTATTATAGCATAGATTCTACTCTTTTCTCCACCTTTCGTAAGATCGTCTGACGATATTATCCTAATCCTTCAGCTTTGATATAGAGGTTGAGGCTAAACGCTATTTCTCCTACCTCTTATACATCCTTTTGGACAGTCTTTAGATACCGTTAAGATGCTCTAATACTTAGTAGAAGCTCTATCATAAGCTTCTATTACTTTGAGAGTATCTTCAAGTATTCTTAGATTGTCGGTGGATACGTTAAGGCGTATTCCTAACCGGTCATTAGGTATACTATCATATTCGTCCTAGGCTTCTTTAGATACGTTTTCTTCGCCTTATATACTTACGATCTTATTAATACTACTTTCTAGAGTAATGATTATAGTATCTTCAACTAAAGATATAGCTTAGAAGCTTATTGGTAGAGATCTAACGCTCTTATCTTAAGCTATTATGATCATATTCTTTATTTCCTCTCTTTCTGGCTCTAGAGTAGGCAAAGGGGTTAGGACTCTTTATTTATCTCTTCCTATACTTATATCTTTCGATTCGAGTGTTCTGCTTATATTATATAAGCTTATTTTAAGTATAGAAGCTCCTACCCTTAAGTCCTGACCGTCTGGTTGGCCTTCCTTAGGTAAGGACTCTTTGGAGGGTACTTTCTCACATTCCTTAAGCATAATGAAGGGATTATGATCATTTAATAAGGCTTCTTAAGTGTCTTCATCCTATAAATCGAGCTTATCTATTATTCTGTCTAAGCATACTTACTTAAAGATATACTTATCCTCTTCAATTTCCGCTATTTGACTTATTGCTTCCACCTTAGTAAGCTTCTCTTCCTTATTTATATGCTTAGAATAGGAGAGTCGCTTATCAAAACGGACGTTCTTGATTATAATTACTTTATCGAGCTCTAGAACCCAAATCCGATATATGTTCGAGGCTATATAGCCAACTAGGTAGCCAATGTATGCTTATAGCTTCGTTTTAAACTTACGTCTGTCAATCCTTTGCTTTCTTTTCTTGTTGAGAGTATAAGCCTAGCATCTATAAGTATATATTCTATTCTAGTCAGGGTAAAGATCTATAGTGAGAGCCTTGGTAATCTCTAGGGCATACTATCAAAAGTGCTATCTAAACCAAAGATTAAATACCTTATTTGGTAAGTAAAGAGTGTTTTAATGATAGAGGCTCCTATTATATAGCCACGCTATAGCCTGACAAGCTTCTGCCTATAGGGAATCAGATAGCTCTACTCCCTAGAGTATAGCTATTGCCTTTACTATAATCTCTTTCCCAGCCCGCTTGCTTCTACCGTTTAGCTTATAGGTTAAGATGAAGATAAGCTCGTTTTATATTCTAAGCTCCTTATACTAGCGTTGGAAGGCTGATTCCTTATTGATAGCAATCGTTCTAATATCTTAATCTTAACGAATTGCTATTATTGTGAGCCGGTACTGCCTAGTTACCCTACTCTTATACTTTTGTATGATCGATAAAGTTAACATAAGCGATTTGTCAGATAAAGGCATTACTTTAAGCTTTCTAGAATACTCTTCTTTGATTATCAATAGCCAACAATCATCAAATTATCCTTTAAGGAAGTCAAATAGATTAAAGCTAATATAGTAGAAGGGATAAAGTGTTCGGTTTTCTGAGGGAGTATATGATATCACTTATATTACTCTGGCGAGAGTATAGGATTTGTACCTTAAGGATATGTTACCGTAAATTCACATATTCCTTACGTTCATTATCAATGCCCTTAAAGCTTCCTAGCCTAAATACTCTACTTATAGGTGTTAGATAAGCTTTAAGTCGTTTCTTAGCTATAGATAAGCTAATAAAGGCCTCTATACTGTTTCCTTCAGTCTAATTTTCATAGTTAAGAATAGTCTTATAAAGCTTATTAGGATAGAATGTGCTTTAAAATAGAGGGAGATAGGCTTATATTCAAGGAATATAAGGTTAAAATGATATTCTAGTTATATAATTTTCCTACTATTTTCAAGTATTCTAATCTATAGTAAACTATCAATTCTAGCTATCTAGACTCTCTTTTCCAAAAGGTAAGCTTTGAAGACTATGTTTGTGTGGAATCCTTCCACTAATATAACCTCCTTAAGAGTAAGATCTTCTATCCTCTCTCCTCATACTCTATTAAAGACCTTTATAATCATCCTAGTCTTATATACTATGATTATATATTATCCTATTCTAACGTCGAGTAGGATAGGGTTGGTAGGCATGATCGAATCGAGTAGTAGTAGGTCCTTAGCGTTCACTATATATACTACTCTATAATTGTCGAGTAGTATAGAGTCTACCAATAGGTACCTTCGGTTTGGAAGCACTAAATATACTCTTAGGAAGCTTCTAATTCGTTTAAGGAGTAGTGGATCAATGATCATAGCCACTATTGGCCCTGGCCAAGCTAGGAAGCCCTGTTTGTCACCTTTGTTTGTCTATACCTTTTTATACTATTCCTGGCCTTTTAGGCTATTTAGGATGTTCTTAAATTGGGAATATTAGAGCCTTATACAAATTGCCATAAGCTTGTCCTTACTTTTGCTTTCAGTCCTTATCCTCTTTGGAGGGAGGGTTCTAGTGATCGTCTAGCATAAGACGACGTACCTAGAAGGCCTCCAGTAATGTGTTTTTCCTTTTTCGCTAAAGTAGGGATAGTTATAGGCTTCTTCGTTTGATGAGTGCTTTGGAGCCTGTTTGCTAGTCTTCTTGCTTATATTCTCCTATGCTACTAGGTAATTTCCTACCTCTAGCGAGCTTGTCTATACGTTGAGGACTGCTTGGAGAGCTTTACTATACTATTATAGGAAGTAAGTTGGTTAGCTTATTACTTTATTGATTATAAAGTCGTCTAACTTTGCTTTAGCTTATTCTAGGTGAATTTAGAGACTAATCGCTTTTAAGAAGGCTTTTATAATGATTATCCTCTAAACTTCTAGGATCTGATAAGCTTTGCCAATAAGGTAGGCCTACTCTCAATCTTAGAGCCAACATTCTGGAGATTGTCTTTTAAGCTTTGCTTATATAAGCGTTTTATTATATGTTTCCCTTACTATTGTTAGGGTACTTAAATATGAAGGGGTAAGCCTTTATTTTAAGTCTTATATGATCGTCTATAATGTAGGCTCAGTCTTTTATATACTTAGCTTTATGCTTGTAAGAGAGTAGAGTTTTACTACCATCGTTTTCCTAATTCAATTATAGATGGCTTGATATTTCTCTCTTTCGTTTGATCGTTTTGTCTTACTTATTATATAAATCTTCAAGTAGATATTATAATCATCCTTTGTTTACTTGTTTATCATTATAGTAGGCTTGGTAGGTATAGGTCCCCTTTCCTCTTAAGATACTATACTTTCTACCTATTCTATAAGCTCTATAGAGTATTCCTTAAGTATAGATATATTCAAACTGATGGTATATTCCTCTAAAGTCATCAAAAGACAAGCTTCTACTATAGGAGAGGTAACATTCTTTGCTTTCGAATCGATTAGATGTTAATTACCTTATAGGTTCGCTTCTATTCGAAGCTCTTAATACTAATTGGTCTAAGAGCTTTAGTTGGTAAGCTTCGTTATAGCGAGTAGGTCTCGATAGTATTCTATATATTCTTATTTCTGAAGGATAGCATCATATATATGGTTTATAGTATAGTATAGCGGAATTATATATATACTAACCGGGCTTATAATTATGACGGACCGTAGAGTACGTATAAGTATATAATTAGGTAATGGAAAGT
>NW_006921240.1:0-6680 GCF_000392275.1 Phaeoacremonium minimum UCRPA7 | reverse complement strand
CTGTCAGGGGCTAGAGAGCTTACCACTAGGCTTAGCGGGGCTCTCTTTTGTCACATTAGAGCAGTCATATTAGCATGGTCGGACAGAATGTTGCAGGCTATAGCTACAAATACTTGTATGTGATCTCGAACTTGTCAGTAGGCTACATGAGAGGTAAGATTTACAGTCCAGCGATAGCTAGTGATCAACGTACAGATGCGTTCTGTCATCAAAATAATAGGTGACACTTTGTATCTTGAATTTGAACTTTTACCGACACTTATAGCGGTCACATATTTTTGTAAATGAGAAACGCTAGGTATAGCGTCAATTCACCTAACCCTAAACTTGCCAACTCTAGTCATATCCTCTTGTTATTTTTCGAATAAGGCTTTCTAGAAAGCATAGGGTGCTCAACATATAACTCTTTCAAGAAATGGAAAAGAATGACGCAATACTCTACCGCGGGCCACAAGATCCTCTCCGCAAGAAGAAAGTTCTATCTATTATCACCTAATAGTTATTCCGTAAGGGATTTTCCAGATTTTTCAAGGCGGAACTCGCGTCAAGTTTTGACTGTTTCGCTGTAGATTTTCCTTGTCAGGTGCAACATTGACTAGCTTAGCAGTCAACAACTCTGATGTCACGCCGGAAAAGCCGGTACTCTGCTTCAGACCATATATATATATATTAAATATAAAGTAGCAGAGTTGCGAGCAGGCTGACTAGTAATACCTACTCGAAAATCGAGCAACGGTAGAACGCACTTGAATCCGCGCGTGGGCGCATGTGAATTGATTAGCTAATCAATATTATCACTCCGAAAAGATACCTATATTTTGTGAAAGTATCGACACTCTAACCTTCTTCGGACGAGTGTCTTATTGGACTGTGCTCATCCTTATCTTTGCCTATCTTTACAAGGTCGACTCCCCATCCACCATCCACACCTACCAGCGCATTATATTACCACCTACGCTACTATCGTGTATCTTGTATGGATGTACACCTAAGTAGTGTCCATTCTCAATTCAACATATCGTTGAGCACATATCTTAGGCCATGCCACTTCATCCTCGACAGCACAAGTCTCATAGCGGAGTTTCCCGCTGTTCATAACTGGTTGGAGACGGTGAAGGCGATTCCGGAGATAGTGGCGGGAAGAGTGGGGAGGGAAATGATTAAACCGAAGAAGATTTGGGCAAGATACGAAGTAGACGGAAAGGCATTGTCGATACAATGTTAGGAAGTGTATGCATCACCTTCACAGAGGAGACGAGATAAACGAGAAAATATCGTGGGTGCAGCGTTATCGAGAGTCGAGAGCAATTGAAATTCTGGTTATCTAAGTGGGATGAGCCCTTGCACACATGCCTACGCACGAAGGCATTAAGTAACTACGACCTATACTTCATCCTTATTTGTGATAATAGTGTCCCCATCTTTTGTCCCCGGTCGGCAAGGTTACTCGGGGTCAAAGAATAATCGTCGCAAAAGGAGGAGCATGGCCGAAAGTGATTAGATTTGATTGGAAAGCATATGGGCCTATCGATCTAGAATACGCATCTTACGAGGTCAAATTAGTTAGTTCATGACCGGATTCAAGGACGGCCAGGCTATTGGAGTTTGTTGAATAACATCCTTGAGCCTCGGTCAAATAAATACCTGTCTGCCCCATGCGGTGGGGCCGATATTAGAGCAAGATCATCCACCTTTTCCTTAACTGCTTATCATACAGCATCCCCTTTATTGGTGCAAGGTCCAACTCCGTCGCACTACTGTACCATCCGTTAAAAAGAATCCCGTTCTGGGGAGTTATCCGGCCAGCTCCAACTCTGTCGCACTACCATCCCATAATCAGCTTAGACTAAGAGCTGATCTCGGTGGTCTGCCGCCAAGTGGCTAGTCTCCTCCTGCCGGGCAGCATCCCAAATCGGATTGTCGAAAATGTGACGCCTTTTCTTATCAGCACTATTCCCGACAAATGAGGGGATGATTGATTCTTGTTCGCAGTCCTCAGAGTCTAGAGTCTACACGGCATATTTGCGTCGAGGAGGCGACGTTGAACTGAGGCGTTAATATGCCGAGCAACCGTACTTCAAAATTTCATATCAATATATAATTGCCATAATGATGTAAATGTGCTATGCCATTGCTGGTCTGGCAGCGCAATTCACAAGTTCAGCAACCCACAATACTCTTATCGGCCGCCTATGGGGGCTCTGTGAATACCCATGCCATGTGATGTTTTTGCATGGTGTATTGATACGTTTTATCTGTGGAGCCTATCAACAGTCCCCAGCCTGTATCTCTATAACCCTGGTCTGCTAGTATGTTGTATCAGCGTGTTTGTATATAGGTAACATCAGTCTTCAGTTAAAAGCAGCCTTTTGATTTTCGACAGATTGATCCACAACTCTTTCTACTTCCTTAACCTCTCCTGTCACCTAAGCCCTGTTCCTAGAATGGCTTCTGCTGTAGACCATGATGAGCGTGATTGGCCGCCTGGAACTGTCAGACTGGAAGGCAAGTAGAACTCATTCTAACTAGTGCTAGGCTGTACTGTTACAGCCCAATTATCAGAGGCGGATATGGCTCGGCCCATGTCAAGAACCCGATTATGTACATGCTAACTCGGATTCTAGATCTTTACCACGGAAACGAGGTCATTCAGCAACCACGTCCTAGTACGGACCCAAACGACCCGTTGGTGAGTGTTAGAACCACTTTGTACAGTGAAGATTGCTAACAGTGATTAGAATTGGGTCAAATGGCGCAAATACCTAAACCTCACTTTGGCGTGTCTCTACTGTATTTTTGTTTGGACAGAGTAAGTATAGTCTTCTCGGATGTGCTTGAGTACTGATTCCCGTTGCGTAGCATCAATATTGTGACCGTGACATGGGGACCCATGAATGATGGCGACGACCTAAAGAATGGCTTCAGCTATGACTATTTGAACGACAGTTATGCTTCGGGCTGTGCAGCCTTGGCAATCGGTAGCCCATTGTTGATCCCGTTTGCACTCAAGTACGGCCGCCGCCCTGTCTATGTCTTTAGCACTCTGGCGCAATTCGCCATCGCAGTCTGGACCGCCAAGCTGCAGACAAAAGGGGATCTAATGGCCGTCAACACTCTCAATTGTCTGTTCGGAAGTCTTGCAGAAGTAATCGTGCAGATGACTGTAGCCGATGTCTTCTTCGTCCACGAGAGAGGACGTATGAACAGTTGGTATCAATGGGCCTTAGCCTTTGGCAATTTAGCCAATATCGCAGGCGGCTATGTGACTGTAAACCAAGGATGGCGTTGGGTCTGGTGGTGGATGGCCATATTCTTTGGTATTTCGTTCATCGTCTATGTCTTCTTGTTCGAAGAGACCAAGTTCTGCCATGTTTACAGTGGAGTCAATCCTATTGACCTTCAAGACCCTATTGCAATCGATTCTGCGACAGATGGCAAACCAGCCTTATCGGACTCGAAGACTCAAGAAGCGACGAGCGCCTCAGAGGAAAGAAACCTCTCTCACGATGGTGAAGTTGACCCGAGTACGGTGAACCACCACACCTACAACGTCCAGATCGATCGGTCTATTCCATTGAAATCCTATCGGTCTCGCCTAGCTCTGTGGTCAACATCGAGTAGCTCGCTGCGAGGACTATTCCGACACAGCTTTCAGCCTCTCATGATCTGGGCCACCATACCATCTGTGTTCTATTTCACACTTGCATATTCCATTACTGGTGCAACGCAAACTATCATGATCACTGTCCTGTCCGAGTATCTCTACGACGCACCTTATAACTTTACCTCTGCCGGCGTTGGACTTATGTCGATTCCGGGATTCATCGGGGGCTCAATCGGCCTCCTGATATGTGGGCCGTTGAGCGATTGGGGCATTCTTTACCTTGCTAAGAGAAACAAAGGAATTTATGAGCCAGAGATGAGACTCTGGGTTATCGCCGCATTCGTCCCCTTCGTACCAGCCGGTCTACTCGTGTTTGGTATCGGCCTAGCGAATGGCAGCTCTTGGCCTGTTCTCGCAGTTGGATGCGGCATTCTGGCTTTCGGTTTGTCACCAGCAAACAGTATTGCCTTGACATATCTTACAGATTCTTATACCAATGTCAGTCAAAATGGGCATGACGGGGTTACACTTGCTGACTAGCCACTAGATTATCGCTGACACCATGGTCGGCATCACTATCATCCGCAACCTCGTCGCTCTTACCTTTGTCTTCTCCATAAGCCCATGGGTTGACGGAATAGGCATTACCAATGTTTACATCATGCTAGCAGTCCTCAACACTGTTATTCTGCTTTCTGTAGTTGGATTTATCTACTTTGGAAAGAGAATACGTGTCTACACCGCGAAGAGCTATGTCTACTACAGTAAGCGACAAGTCGACGCTAGAGCTATATAGAGGGTGGATGTTAGGGTCAACTCTAAAGTAGAAAAAGCCAATATAGATTGAATGAGGAGGTTTAGCCTGACCGCAAGGCTGACCCTAACTTCATACATTATTGACTTTACTACTTCTTTCCGACCTTAAACTGCGTCCACATATTAGCCCAACGAACCCTCCCAGCCATTCTTGATAGTTATTTCCAGCCAGAAAACTCGCTCTCCTATATCCATCTTTGCCCATATCTCCTTGACAATATCTAACGCAATAGCTATCGACTGCAGTGCGATAAACTTGACGTACTGCAATAGCTAAGCCTAGAGAAATCCCTGCCCATACATAGATCCTTCATTTTGCTTATCGTTCAAGGCTGTATCTCTGGATACAAGCTTGACTTATATACCTAAGCATAATTCGTTCACCACCATAATCAATATAAACAACCATAAGCCGTCCACCCCACCACAACCACCACATTTCATCCGTAAGATCATCAAGTCCTCCTTCCTGAAGCTTGCTCCATCTCTACTGATTGAATACTGACCTTTGCGTGGTTCAGAAATCTCGAGAATTGAAATGGCGAGCTCCGCTCCTCCCCGCGCCGCTCCTCCTGCCGCTCCCGCTCCAGCTCCAGCTCCAGGCCTGCCCATTGCTCCGGTGGCCTACCTTCGACGCTCCGTTGTCTGGGGGCGTATCCAGAAGGTCGACCCAAAGGCTTGCAAAAGCCAGGGTCTGAAGGATGCGCTCGTGGAGAAGGCCGCGAGCGCGGCCTGCCGTCAGCTGCTTCGGGACAAGAAGTCCCCTGCCGAGGTGGACGAGGAGTTCTTCCGGTTCTTCGTGGACCGCTTTCTTTGGGCGTTTGGGGTTAAGCCCGCCGAGGCTTTCCCCTGGTTGGGAATGGAGGTTCCCTCCTCCGGCTTGGTTTGCGCCAAGTATCGAGAGTACTACAAGTGGAACGCTCCCTTGGAGATTCCCAGTCTGGCCACGCGCCAGAAGTTGTGGGCTGAGTTATGCCCCAACAAGCCCCTACTCTCGGGTTTAAGAGAGTTCGAGGTACGGGTAGAGGCCTCGATCCTGGACCTGGGCGACGACAAAGTCGTTCGGTCCATTCAGGACATGCTGCCAGAGGGCGTGGCTGTGGCCATCGAGCCCCTGGCCAAGGACAAGCCGGGTAACGGCAACAAACTCATCGTTGGCCTCCGCCATGATGCCGAGCTTGTTGGTCGCATTGGGCGACGCAACAAGCTCAATCTCCTTCGTCTTTGGAACCAGCTCATTGGCTGGAAGAGTTTCGTGTCTAGGGACATCCCTAGCATGAACTTGGAGCGATATCTCGATCGCGAAATTGAGATGGAGCTCTCCTTGCTGAAGGAGCCGGCCTTTGACGAGGAAGGCGATGAGCGTATGCAGGAGCTGACCACCAAAGTCAGCGCCCTGGAACTCAAGTCTCAATATGAGGCTCGAGTTGTCGATTCAATCGGCCCCATCGTCAAGCCCGACGAGGAGGAGAAGCCCATGCAGCATAAGCTGCAAGAGGTCCTGCAGTGGGTTAATGATAACCTTGGCCGCCATGCAGCGGCATACGCTGGCAGCGTATCCCCTTGGTCTCGTATAGGGCGCACGGACGGAAACGAAAAGACTGGGGGGTAGATATCCTTTCGGAGGTAGGAGGTAGATATCCCCAGGTTCCCATACGATAAAACGGCTGTAAATCGGATTAGATGAGAGAGGATAATAGTATGATAGTAGATATAAGAGTATATAAGCTATGAAGGTATGATAGTGAAGATATAGGTAGTTGAAGTTTGGGTGTAGATTTTGGTATGGTCTGGTTAGGGTTAGAAGTAAAAGAGGAGAAGAAAGGAGGAGAGAGGTATATGAAAGATAATTTTAACCTTAAGAGTAGAAATAACCTTAAGATAAAGAAAACCTTATATAAGTGTTAGCTTTAGACTATCTTATAAATATAAGGTTAAGATCTAGCTATAAAATCGAGATGTTATATCTATTATTATATAACGATAGAGGTTCTAGTCGTATAGTATGATATAATATAATATGAAAGATATAATCTTAAGAATATACTATATTATATAATAGCTATAAGGTAAAAGGCTTGATATAATATAAAAAGAAGAAGAGTTATATAACTAACCTTCAAATAAGGCTTGATAATATAATGATAGTATAATATATATTGATATTATAATTTGCTTCTTTATGTTAGCAAAGGAGTATATTATGGCGATTTATAAAGCTTTAGGTTCGATTTTTAGCTAAGTTAAACTTTTTTTTCTT
>NW_006921239.1:0-1069 GCF_000392275.1 Phaeoacremonium minimum UCRPA7 | reverse complement strand
ACTTAAGGATGATCAGATGGTTTTTAATCCATTTAGTTGGGAGAATTCTCGGTCGCTACTATGATAGTGGTCTTCTGTAAGCCTTACCATACAGAATCTCTCATAGTTCTATATCTTCTTATAGATATATCTAGTCCATCCATTTTGGATCTTATCTACTGTAGGATTCGAACGAAATCACTATATAAAGTAGGTAGGTTTAGAAGATAGATTAAAGCTATTTTCAATCGTTTATTTAATATCCTTTCTAAGTAGTTGACTTAAATAGTATTATACCAATTTCCTCCTCTACTATCAGCTAATTCTTTCTTAAATTTTGGTAGGAATATAGCAAAGCTCTCGTTTTCTTACTATTTCAAATCTCTCAATCGATTGATTACTTAAGCTTGCATATTTAAGTCTTTATAACATCCATAAAAGTATTCTAGATACTGATCAAGATTATAAGCTTTATCTAAACCTTCTTTCTTAACAAAAGCTATTATCATATTCTATAAAAGTTTTTCCAACCTTAAATAAATATAAGTAAACCAGTCTTAGATATTTCCAATAGCCATTCTATCTACCTTTAATTTATTCTTCATTTCTTTAAACCATACTTAGAAGGCATTTTATATATCTTCAAATTTCGATAGGTTAGAGAGAGTAGCTTTCTTCTTTCTTAGTTTAAGGACTAGGCCTTTATTAGATGGTATACTCATAATACTCTCTATTCTAGTCTATCTTTCGACTTCTAGTTATTAAATTCTTTCTTCAAACTAACTGATCAACTCTACTACTATATTCTATATAATTCCTTCGATAGAAAACTCTTCCATATTATAGTCATCCATAATTCAATAAATACCTAGATATCGTCCTATTTATAGAGTTCGTACGATTATCCACTATCTAATCCCTTTCATATGACTATTCTAACTGACTAACTAACTGACTGACTGACTAAAATACTACTTTATGATAAGTAATAACCTTATTCAAACCTACTATTATCTGACAGTAGTTGTTGACGTTCTTTCAACAGTATAGCTTAAATGAATGCCTACACTCCCATACTTAATCAGTATAA
>NW_006921238.1:117882-158991 GCF_000392275.1 Phaeoacremonium minimum UCRPA7 | reverse complement strand
TTAAAAAAATATTAAAATTTAAAATATTAAAAATTATAAGTATTAATTATACTAAATAATAGATATTAACTTTATAAACATTAGTATAATTCTCTTAAGCTTAAAGAACAAAAGTAATATAGCTTATATAATGTCTAAAAACCTAAAGAGTATCAAAGGTTAGAATATCAGAAACTATAAGCAGTAGTCATATTAGATACTAAGTGCCAACCTTATAAATATCATCAGTATAAATCTTCCTATAAAAAGGTTCTTTATCTTTACTTATATAGTATCTAAGGACTTAAAGAGCGTCAAAATTTAAAATATCAGAAATTATAAGTATCAGCTATAGTAGATACCAAACGTTAGCCTTATATATAGACATTAGCTTAGCATAATTCTTCTTCTTCTATAGAAGGTTCTCTATCCTTACTTATATAATGGATGCTGACTAGCTTAAAGAGCGTCTCTACTATCTCTACTATCGATATAACCTATAAGGGTATTAAAGTTTAGAATATTAGAAACTATAAGTATTAGCTATACTAAAGACTAGATGCCAACCAACCCTTATAAAAGGTATTATTAGCATAGATCTCCTATAGAAGGTTTTCAATTTCTACTTATACGATGTCGAAGGCTTTAAGAACATCTAGACAATTATAATTCAAAGATCAATATACAAAAGTATATTACTTAAAGCCTTTTATATTATATAAGACATAAAGTATTAAAGTCAAAAAAAGTATTATATTATTTAGCCTCTCTTATATAAGATATCATATAAAAAAGTCAACTGAAAAAAAAACCCTAGTAAGGAAAAAAAAGCTAAGCTATAGCGACTTATACCCTATATATTATAAGGTAGATAGTATATACTATCAAGACAAGGCAAAGCAAGGCTCACAGTCGTACAGAAAGTTGTCAAAAAAAAAGAAAGAAAAAAAAAAAACCCACCACCTTCCTCTCTCCCTCTCCAAATAAAAAGAAAAGAAAGAAGAAAAAAAAGAAGGAAAAAAAAAAAAGAGAGATATATTATAAGGTAAGCTTTAAGCTTAAGTTAGTATAATAATATTCTCTAACAATAAACCGTCAAATAGAGTTTAAACATACTAGCTAAAGAAGAGTCAAGCTTATATGCTTTATTAGCGACAATATCTAACACTTCTATAGCCACTTCTATAGCCACCGCTACAACTACTATAAAAGCAGGCAAGACTACCTATACGGTAAGTATAGGCTATACTACCATCATACCACTTACAATTACCATAACAGCCTTTTTAATAGCTAGACAATCGTACGCAAGCAGAGAACAGATTGGCTAGGCCATCATTATCCCTCTCGATAGCAGCACGATAAAGAGAATAAAGCTCATCAGCTTACTCCCTATAAGACTAGATAAAGAGTATGTTAATATAGTTAAGCCTTCTAGAGAATAGCTAGTCTATATTAAGGCGGTTTTATACGAAGACGACTGACCTATTAGGCTAAGCAAATACTATATACTACTCTACTATATAGTAAAAGGTAGCTAGTTTCTTACCATCAATCGTAAAGGCATCAATATATAAGTATTAAATGCTATAGACTATATAGATTATAGTCTAGTTGATAAAAGGCTATATAAGAGAAGAAAGTTAGCATAAAAAGTAAAGAAAGGACATTTATATATAATAGATATTAAAGCTTCTTACCTTTAGCATAAACTATACTATACCCTTTATACTATTCTCATCTTATATGATAATAGCCACTTGGTTATTAAAGCTTACCATTATTCTATAAGGCTAGATATATAAGTTATATTTTCTTTTTTCTAAAATAAAGATTTGACACTATTTAAGGTCAGTTGTCAGTATCAGTAGCTATATCATATAATCAGAAGAGATAGAAGGGAAGAGAGAATCTACGCTATAGCTCCTATAGATTTTACGCTAGTTACTATCTTACTATATATACTATAGTCTGTTTTATAAAGTAGATAGAAAGGCTTAATGATAGTAGTAATGATAGTAATGATGGTAATAACTTAAGTAAAATAAAAAGAAGATAGCTAAGATAAGATATAAAGATCTTAAGATTATCATTATTATTATTATTATATAAAAAAAGAAGGTTAAAAATCTAAGAAGGAAAAGGCTTTATATATTCGTATAAATATAAACTAAGCGCTTAAACAATAGCCATAGATTTTAAAGCTATCGTTAGAATTTAAATGACTGACAGAATAATTATCTAAGGTTGATACTAGCAGTAAAGCAGCCTAGCTAGGCTAGATAGTTAAGCTAAATGGTTAAGTAAGATAAGACGATAAAGCTACTATATAAGGCTACTATATAAGGCTACTATATAAGGCTATAAGTGGTTTTATAAAGCTAGCCAAAGTTACTATAAAAGCAAAAAGTAGGTATATATATTCATTATATAAGACAAAAAAGCTAGTCTAACAAAGAATCAAACTCAAAACCTCTCTAAAACCTTATATAAGTCTGGCAAAAGCTTATGATAAAGTACTGTCGCCACTGTCAGGATAGGGTAGGTAGGATATCTTCCTTATTTAAACTTAAGGTTTATAATATTATAATATCAAATGAAAATAGAAGGTATATAATAGCCTTATATAAACTAAGCACCTTCCTTAAGCTAGCTTTCTATCTTTACAAACTATTTCTCCTACCTTTAAAAATTTTTTCCCTTCCTTCTCTTCTCTTTTCATACAATAATAACCACCACCACTACTACTACCACTATCATCATCATCACTACCATCACTACTACTATCATTACTACCACCACCACTATATTATATATATTATTAGCTTCTATTATATAAGTCGCTTATAGCTAACAAAGTATACTATAGTAACAACAATAATAATAATAACAATAATAACAATAACTAAACCCTAATACTTATATCATAAGATAATATTATAGTATATATAAAGCTTCTTTAACACCTTTCCCTTCCCCTCCAAACAGCCCTTATATATATAAACATAAAAAGTAAATAGTCGACAATATACTATCATATAAGCCCTTCAATCGTCATTTTTCCTTCCCTTTCCCTCCAAACCTTCAAACAGTCCTTACACATACATACAAACAATGAATCGACAGTATATAATCGTACGAAAACCCAACTATCATCTTCCTTCCAAACAGCCCTTATAGCATACACATATATATATATACATATATAAACACTAACCTTCCATTGCCTATAACTATACGAAAACTCTATTTTTATTTCTCCTTTATCTAGTCAAAATAATTAAAGTATAAACACTATATATATAAAATACCACTTAACCATATAATACCAACTCATCTTCTTTACTATTAACCTCTTCTCATTCTTCCTTCTCATATATATATATATATATATATATATATACTTATATATATATTATATTATATCATACTTACTCTCTCAAACACTCTATCCTTCAAAAACAGTCGCTAACTATATAACTTATCTAGTTTACTTCTCCTTCTACTTTTAGTGTCTAAACATATCCATCAGCCCTTATCGTCTGACAGAATCGACTATTACTAATCCTCCTTATAAGTAGTCAGTAGCTAGCATCATTCTATCATAATACTATATAATGTAAGGTTCTAACTCTATATAGTTAGAATATACTTATCATATAAGAGGCTATATTAAAGATATAGATCTAAAGCTATCAGCCTTTATATATAAATACCCTATTTATTATAAGCAAAGATATTATCACCTAAATACCTTACGCCGTCTACTGCCGACAGATATAAGCCAACTTAGACGATTATATAAGGCCGATTCCCCTTTATATTCACCTATCTAGTCACTTTAGTAGCTACTATATAAACTATAAGTGGTAGAATCATACTACTTACTACTTTATATAAGACAATAAAGACGATAGATTATCCTTAGACTCAAACTTAGATAATGACAATAATAATAATAATGATAACGACGATCTATCATATATACCGGCCGTATGCTACCTACTACTGCTACCACCATATATAGCTATTATCTATCGTCTACCTACTAATGATAGATCGATTGCCAATCCTATCAAGCTTTAGATATATATACTTTTTTCTTATTTATATGATAACCATCCTATATATAGATAGACTAATAAAGCTTACCTTAAGTATAGTAACATAAAGGTGTCAACTAAAAGTCTAAAAAATATAGAATAAAGTTAGTACCTTCTTATAATATCTTATATAAATAGCTTATATAAATATATAAATAAAACTAAGCTAGCTAAACAAGCGAATAAACACTATCAAAGATATAGTAAGAGTATACTAAAAGGTTATAAAGTTAAAAGAGAATAAACAACTAAATAGACAATAACAATATAATATATAGTGTCAAAAGTATCATATATATCTGACAGCTATATATACTAGCTAGCCCTTAAAGAAGAATCGAATAGAGTTTATAGCCTTACCTTTTAATACTTATAGAAGGCTATTATAAGCTTCTTTAGCTTTATACTTTATTCGATCTTATTCTAAAAAATACTTTATTATCATT
Organism: Phaeoacremonium minimum UCRPA7; assembly: GCF_000392275.1. Taxonomy (NCBI): domain Eukaryota; kingdom Fungi; phylum Ascomycota; class Sordariomycetes; order Togniniales; family Togniniaceae; genus Phaeoacremonium; species Phaeoacremonium minimum. The sequence goes on along the minus strand of NW_006921238.1, from coordinate 154,463 downwards.
ATTTAATATCTTTAATATTAAGATACTTAATCTTAAGAAATACTTTATCAAGATTATCGTCATCTAACACTTTAATATTAAGATACTTAATCTAAAGTATCTTCTAATGGTTGCTAGTAAAAAAGTCATTATTATCATACTCAACTAATATATTATCTAAAGTTAAAAGGAAGAGTCCTTTTATAATAGTCGATAGTAAGTTACCTTAGCTAGCTACTTAAATAAAGGTTAGGTTAAGTATACTCTCTAATACTATAGTATCTATAGCTAGCTTATATAATCCTTATAAAATATATCTATAATATATCTACTAAGTTTTTTTCTTTATATTATATTATAAACATATTAAGGAAATATTTATATAATACTTTCATAATGTTTATATAATATAAAGGAAAAGAAGAAAAAAAAAAGAAAGAAAAGAAAAAGAAAAGAAAAAAAAAAAAAGAAAGAAGAAAGTTTAGCCTAGCTAGAAGTCAAACCTAAAGCTTTATAGATTATTAAAGTTATACTATAATGTTGGTAGCATTGACTTAAACATCAATATATATTATACTATCATTATACTATCAAGTCTGTCTTAATTATATAAGCTTTAGACGCTATAGTATACTTTATATACTATATGATAAGATAGGAAGGAAAGGGTTTAAAAGGAAAAAGAAGAAAGGAAGAAGAAAAAGAAAAAGAAAGGAAAGAAAGAAAGATAAAGAAAAAAAAGTTTAGCTTAGCTAAAAGTTAAACCTAAAGCTTTATAGATTATTATAATAATATAAGACAGCTTTCATCCACTTTATATTACCGTCATATCGATATATACTATATTACCATTATACTACTAAATCCGTCTCAATTATATAAGCTTTAAATACTATAGTATACCTTATATACCATACGATAGGGTAGGAAAGAAAAAGATATAAGTAAAAGGAAAAGGAAGAAAGGAAGGAAAGAAGGGAAAAAAGGTAAAAAAAAAGAAAAAAAAGTTAGCCTAACTAAGAGTCGAACCTAGAGCTTTATAGATCGTCATAATATACTCTTCCGTTAGTATAAAGAAGCAAATTATAGTATTAATATATACTATACTATCATTATACCATCAGACCTTATTTAAAGGTTGATTATATAACTCTTCTTCTTTTTATATTATATTAAGCCTCTTACCTTATAGCTACTATATAGTATAATATATCCTTAAAGTTATATCTTTTATACTATATTATACTATACTATACGACCAAAGCCTCTATCATTATATAATAGTAGATATAGCATCTCGATTTTGCAGCTAGATCTTAGCCTTATGTCTATAAGATAGTCTAGAGCTGACACTTATATAAGGTTTTCTTTGCCTTAAGGTTATTTCTACCCTTAAGGTTAGGGTTGTCTTTCATACGCCTTTCCTTTCCTTCTCCTCCTAACTACCCTAACCAGACTATACCAAAATCTACATCCAACCTTCAACTACCTACAACTCTACCACCACACCTCTACAGCTCTAGTACTCTTGTATCTGTTTGTTGTACTGCTATCCTCTCTTCCCTAATCCGATTTGCGGCCGTTTTATCGTACGAGAACCTAAGGATATCTACCCCCTGTTTTTGAGAGGATATCTACCCCCCTGTCTTTTATTTTTCGTCCGTGCGCCCCACCTAGGAGCCAAGGATATGCTGGCAGCGTATGCTGCTGCATGGCGGCCAGGGTAAATATATCATATATTTCCCAGAGTCTGACTCGTGAGTTTCGTTATCTTGACTGTTGTTGATACATTACTGATTTTATTTGAGGAGGATGTACGGCATATATGTTTACGCAAGCGGGATAGAAGGCGTGGGACTTGTCTCCCTTCGCTAAGGAGCCGACTGGGTTAAGAGCTTGATAGCGGGAGAGAATATAACTGTCTCATTGATTTACCCTAGCTTAGCCGGTCGATTTGCTGAAGAGCTCAGTAACGGCCCAAGCGCAGGTTACACCAGCTCATTCAGCAGCTGGGGGCCTACGTGGGAAGGATATCCCAAACCTCAATTCACCGCCCCTGGAGGAGGAATTCTGTCTACCTGGATCTGGGACCAGGGCGAATACATGGTCAACCCGGGCACATCAATGTCGACACCATTTGTGGCAGCGGTGTACGCCCTAGTTGGTGAAGCGCGAAAGACCCTGGATTCCAAGCATCTCCGCAACGTCATCTCGGCGACATCACAGGCCAAGCTGTGGAACGACGGAACCACGGTCCACAACATCCTAGCACCAGTACCACAGCAGGGTGCCGGTCTAGTTCAGGCATTTGACGCTGCGAAATCAACAACCATCCTGAGTGTGAGCGGCTTCTCATTCAACGACACCGACCATTTCGTGGCAGACCACGCCTTCACCATCCAGAATACAGGTGTCGAAGCCGTCACATATGCTCTCGGCCATGCCAAGGCGGTGACTGTGTATACTTTTACTCCTGGTACTTCGACTCTTCAGATCTCTCGGTCACCACCTCCAACTATCGAGGAGTGGGCAGAAATCGCCTTCGAATTAGCTAGTGTCACCGTCCCCGCTGGCGCATCTGCAGAAATTAGCTTCACAGCGGTGCCGCCAACTGGGATTAACAGCACGCTCCTGCCCGTGTACAGTGGCTATATCACGCTGAACAGTTCTAGCGGCGAGAATCTCTCGATTCCGTATCTTGGCGTCGGCGGAAGCATGCACAACACTCCAGTCTTGCGTTCGGGCACGGACGGCCTCGGCGGAGTATATCTCTCTTCGACTAGAGATCACTTCCTCATCCCTGTACCAGCTAACCAGACGTTCACAATCCCTCGTCCTGGCGCGGTGGGAACTGCCATTTTTCCAAAGATTGTTGTCATACCCACAGTCGGCTCCACGCAGGTACACGTGGATCTCGTAGCCGTTGGCGGAAACAACGGCACGAACGTGACAACTTCAGACTGGCTCGCGTATCGAAGCCTAGGCCAGATTCCTGGAACACCGCTGAGCTACGTTCAGACAACAGGCTACACTTACAACTTCGCCGGTTGGTTAGCTGACCGGACTGTTGTCCCAGAGGGAACATATAAATTTGTCGTCAGTGCTGTCAGGATATTCGGAGATACAACAAATCCAAATGATTGGGATGCTATTGAGAGCGTGCCATTTGTGTTAAAGTACTTCTCATAAAGCTAGAGAAATTTAGTTCTCAAGATCCAATCATGTGCGATGTGGACCGGAAATTACGCAAGGCAAAATTTGATGGACAGTGCATTAAGGGAGTGACACTGACTTCGGCGCTTATGTTAAAGAGAGTGGATGACATCCGGCTTATCCATGCAAGGATAATCATATGATAACACTATATCCATTCAAAAGAAAGGACAAGTATTATAATGTTCAATGAATCATTCATCCGGTAGAATAACTCAAAGTAGTTGCTTTGCTATGACAACACAGTCATATTTGTTATGTAATACTAATAAGAACCAAAGTATCACAACATTTTGATCAGGTTGGGTGACTGCTTGATAAATGAAGGTAGAAAAGGTTATAACCAGAGAGAACTCCACTGTCTGAGGCAGGAGACTCGCACCCACAAGTAAACAGGTCAATGACATTTCTTTTAGAATTATATTAACTCAGTGATAAGCCCTTTTTGGCTCTTTAGACTTTGCAGAGCCAATGATATTGTGATGACTTTCCTTCGTGGTCATGCCAACAATTGTTCGTTTCAAAGAGCCGATGCAGCAACATGTTTGTTCGTGATCAGAAAGATCTCCAAGGATGAGCGAAAGGAATGAAATGAGAAGTGTAACGATATCACTCCGCCATATACTCCGTCTTAACCTCACCACTACCCTCTTCCTCCACCTTGACTGACTTCGCAGCTTTGGCCTTAGTCGGGCGGCGCATGGCTGCTTTCTTTGTCAGAGTAGTGCCTTCAGCGCGGCCATCCTGCTCCTCAGTCTCGATATCATCATGTTTACGCTTGCGGAGTGCGGTTGTCTTCTCAGATATGTTATCGTTATTGCCGTCGTTGGCATTGGAAATCCTTTTCTCGTTTGGGTCAGCGACGGGGTCGGCCGCAGCCGCGGCATTCAGCTCATACTCCCGGCCCATGGCCTTGAGTTTGGCCTTGACGCGACCCCAATTAGCCTGGGCGCTGTTGAGATTGGCGTACCCACCGAGACGGGCGAACTTGCCCATCTGCAACTAAAAAGGAGCGCGCTGTTAGATATGGTCTCGAGGGAGTTGCACGAGCGCAAATATGGAAGGGACGGGAAGGGACGGGACGGGAAGGAACGTGGATGAGGTGGAATAAACCAAAGAGAGAATGAAAATGTATAATAATAGGCTCACCTTGACATCGCCGTCGAGGCACTGCCAGGCGATGATGGCAAGTTTCATATCACGGTCGCTTAGGGCGGGCTTGAGGGTGGACTGGTCCTTGGGTGCCATCCTAGTGAGCCACGTCTCCTGACGTGTTTATTCGTTTGTGTGAGTTTTCTTGCTCGTGATGTGAGGCGAGACAATGCGAGATGAGTGAGATGAGATGAATGGCGGAATATGAAAATATGGACAAGGTCGCTCGAGGTGGCGAGGTGGTTCACCGTTGTTTTCTGGAGAGAAGCGGAAGTTAGGACGGAGCGCGGGGCATAATGTGATCCGGGAAGGTAGGCAAGAACAAAAATGATTATCAGAAAAGCAGGCTGGAAGTGAGGTAAACGCCGACTGAAGGTGTTGACTTCTGTAGTGGCTTTATTGTACGTGAGATGGTGGGGGTTGGTCGCTGTTGTATGTTGGAATACGCGCAACGCTAAAAATGGACAAATGAGATAATACATTCTCAACTTCGCATAGTAGCTCTATTTAGACATTATCTGAGAACATGTCAATCCGTTGCACTGTAAGCATTGATTCTAGTAGCTCTATTATCGTCGGCAGGGATATTTTGCAAGCACTCGGTATTGTAATGAAATTCCAGGTGGCACGCAGAATTTTCAGCCAGTAATACCTGAAAAATGCTTTATCATTCAACTGGCTCGGAAGAAGTATGGAACGATTCATAGTTCTGTCCTCCGATATTTTCATTTCTTATTTGTTGCTGCTAAATCATAAAATTTGCCAGCGCGATCTAAGGCCTTATAAAAGTCATCCAAAACCTAGGTCTTATTGCTCGTTCCTCCGCAAGACCTTGGACACATGATCTTGACGCAAGAAGAAAATCTCAAGCTTTTGTAAGAGAAAGATGCGGCTGATACATTGTGGGAAGGTGGAAGTGGTGGAGTTTGTCACCAATGTTCGACCCTATACAGTTCTGTCGTATACCTGGGAGGAGCAGGATGTGACATTCCAAGATATAGCCAATGCATAAATTGCTGCGTAGGAAAAGGGCTTCGCCAAGATCAAATCAGCCTGCCAGACGGCTCTGAAAGCTAGGTTCCATCATTGCTGGACGTGCTGCATTGACAAGCCAAGCAGCACTGAACTCTTTGAAGCCACCAACTCGATATTCAGCTGGTACCAGAAACCTGCGATCTGTTTCGCTTGTCTATCGAATTTGCGATCTGACCCCAGAAATCGTTGTCATGTCAACTCGGACGCTGTCGCTGGTTCAGGCGGGGCTTAACCTTTCAAGAACTCATTGCTCCAACTCACGTAGGCTTGTGTGATCAGCAATGGCATTACTTTGCTTCAAAGTCGAACATTAGCCGCGCTCTATCCGATATCACCCGTATTAATGAAGACGCCCTTGCAGGGAAGCGATCTATCCCGGGCTGCGACAAGAACAATCACTCGTGAGGAAGACATCGCTTACAACTTGTTAGGCATATTCGATGTCAACGTGCCGCTCTTGTACGGAGAAGGGTCTAAAGCATTAACAGAATTCCAGGAAAATATCATCAAGGCTTTATGTACCTTTCACTCTTCGCTTGAATATCTCGCGATATCTCACAATTCTTCCGTGGTGTGCTTGCTTTTTCACATGCAGAGTTCGTTGACTGTGCAGACTTAGTACTGAGCAGCTCTCACTTGAATCCCTACGCACACCAGTATAGCATTACAAGTAATAGGGTTACTATTCAACTAATCTTACGGATTAGTAGCGCTGAGAAGGAGCCATGGTGTCTTGCCAATCCTCTGCAGGCGCTTATCGTCCTCGGATAAGAATATACTACTTCTACGGCAATGCGGACTGAGCGTCTTCGTGCGAAACCAGCAATATTCCACGACTCACGCCAAGGCCCAAACTGAAGGTAGCTTGCGAGTGGATACGCACCTCCCGCGATAAAATCTACTCAAAACGAATTCTACGTTGAATATTCTTCATAAAAGCATTGCCTTCGATGCTAGCAATGCTTTGCCAATATTCCTGCTTCTGCCTCTCTTCTACTATTGCTGCTGGACACATCGTCATTGACAAGATGAATGCCGATAACGCTGAAGGCTGTGTTGCTCTAACTCAAGACTACTTGATGCAGCATCTTTTCAGTCTGACAAATTGATTAGAACTCAAAGACGCGAGGGCTCGGTCGTTGGTATCAACAGATTGGATTGAATCACTCCCCGGAGCATTATGAGCGATTTGCTTCCACAAAGGTCTACTTTGCCTGCGAAATATCACACGGCCTTTCTTCCTGGAAAAGGAGTTCTTCACCTTGCTGGGAGCGCTGTTGCGAATTTTGCTGCCGGCGCGTCGCTCCTCTGATCTCATCTCTGTTGTCTCGCACTTGAGAGGTACAGTGCTGTGTTGTCAGTGATGCACTTAGATTGTGGGACACTAAAATCGTGGTACGCTAAAGTTCTAGTGCACCTAAATCCTTGAATACCTACCTAGCTTTAGCTTTGCCTTACGTGTACTCCACTGTATGTTGCTGTGTTTCATTATTTTACGATGACCTATTGTATGCAAATAGCCCAGCAGTATTTTTGCAGCAATATATTAAGAGCATTTTATCTAAACGTGATTAATCAGCATCAAACAGGAAGATGGATGTAAATGCTAAGAAGGGAAGCGGGAGAAGTCCCTTGTTACTCTACTCTCTCAAATGAAGGTCTATGCGATACCGAATCATCTCACCGGTTAATGTTGATTTTGTATACGACGATGGCAATTTCTCTGCCCAAGAAAATTGACACTCTTCCATTTGCAACAGCTTGGTCTTGAGCTAAACATCAGACTCGATTCGTCTCATACGTGTTCCTCCCAGCGTCTGATCGCACGGCATTGGCGGCGTGCTTGTAAGATCAGCTTCCGATGACCAAATACTACTTCCAAGACTTCTACCACAAGTCCCTAAGTAAAATCCCTGATGGCTACTGAGCCAGGTGTTGGGAACACTCCTAAGGATGCATCATTCAAACATTGATGCCGCCGATAAGACTGAGATCGAAGTACAACCAAGCAATGAAACTGGGGAGTCCATGAAAGGGTTGCCTCGAATCATAGCAATTCTGTCCCTTTATTTTATAATGGTGTGTGAACTCAAGCATCCAGTCGATTTGCAGCTAATATCAAAATAGTTCTGTGGTGCAATCGAGATGACAATGGTTACATCAGCCATCCCCCACATTACTGCCGAATTCCAATCACTCGACGATATCGTAAGAGGACTCTTTCTGTTTGGTGCTATGGCATGCTCAAATTACAACAGGGATGGTACGGCGCGGCATATTTCATGTGCCTAGCCGCCTGGCAACCGATTTGGGGAAAGATACTGAAGTTGGTCCCTCTCAATATAGTCTTCACCGTTAGTACTATAGGATTCAACATCGGAGGCATCATCTCTGCTGTGGCACAGAACTCCGATATGCTGATTGCTGGCCGAGCTGTGCAGGGCGCTCTGGGAGCTGGGATGCCGCCTGCAATCTACACAGCTATTGCTTTGATCGCTCCCCTCAAGCAGAAGCCTCTGTATATAGGATCGCTGGCAGCTGTGTGGGGAATTACCAGCGTTCTAGGGCCCATCGTCGGTGGTATCTTGACGGATCATGCCTCTTGGCGTTGGGCTTTTTGGATTAACTTACCCATCAGCCTTCCCGCATTACTTGTCTTCCTTCTCTTTTACAAATCTCCAGCTGCAGCCACTCCTTCTAAAGCTTCATTCAAGGAAAAGCTTCTCCTCGCTACCTTAATCCTGTCTATTGGCTCGGTGAGGGCTATACATTTACGGCGATACATTCAGCCTGGATGATCAAGCTTTCTTTTCGCTTTGTCGACCTCGGCTCGTATGTTAGATATTCGCTGTCTTCAGGCTATCTGTGATGTCTTTTTGATAGTTTTATCCCATGACTGGCCTTGAAAATGTAACCGGTGGCTTATAATCTTTGTCTGCTATTAGTTGTGGCTTTATACTAATGGACATTAAAACGCAAAACTAGTTGAAGCTATATTTTGTCTCTATGCTAGTATAAAACCAAAACAAATTGGTTGTATACTAAACAAGCTGTTCTAGAGAAACACCTACTTCATTATATCTTTTCTTCAATTGACCACCACCTCACCTAGCCTTTCCAAGACCACCTAGACCCTAATTACAAATCCTCGCCCCAGCAACATCCCGCCCATACGTCTTCGCCCAGTCATTAATCCACGTATATGACCCCTTCCACAACCCGCAGTTAATATCCATCAGCTCATTGAAGTGATCCCACTCCGTCCTGCTGCATCCCTGGCCCCCTATACCCGACGAGTTACAGATGTAGACCATGGCCGAACCCGCGCTGAACACCTTGGAGTTCCGTGTGCCCACCTTGGCCCCGCCGTCACAATACCCCTGCATCAGCGTTACAGCCGTGATGTAGTCGTCGTGGTCATACGTGTCGCCGCCTGTGCAACCCGTCTCGCAGTTCGGGTACTGCCTCTTGAACAGATCAGCTTCAGAGCCTGTGGGGCTGGCGGCCGTGGCGCGCCGCGCGGCGGCGGCATTGCGAGCTTTCTCGAAAGCGAATTTGGCGCTGAAGCTCGTGTCGCGCTGTGCGACGGTACTGCCGTCTTCATCTTCCCAGAGGTCCCAGACGCCGTCAGAGAGGTCCTTGGGGACGATGACTGCTCTGACTGCCGCTGCGAGGAAGGTGAGGAGAAGGAAGGACTTGGTTAACATATTGTCTCGTTGCGATAGGGCTAAGACGATAGGAGTCGGAAGGAGTAGCTTTTTGTCAAGGCAGATTGTGTGATGATTATCTTCTTAAATGGTTGATGGGTTGTGATGGATGGCTTTTCGACAGACTTGGGTTGCGTCGATGACTGTCTTATATGCCCTTCGGCTCACGATCTCCGGATTACACCTCCCATCTTGTTTGTCATAACCACAATTGTGATCATCCATACCCAGTTCCTTGTCGGGGGGCTGTGGTCTTGGAAGTCATGACGACTTCGCGAAACCTTTCGTCTTTTCGGTTATGCCTAACGCCATCATCTTATTTTGTTTAATGGTGATGATGATGAGGGGTACAGAGCTAGCTCAACCATGTAAGTCCGTAGGAATCGACACGCGCCGGATCATTAGGGTCCCACCTGCAACGAAATGGATTCAGCATGGCGATTGGTCGCTTACTGCGCGTGGCGGCTATCCTTGCTTGATAAGGCAATACGTAATTGAAACCCAGGTCTAAGCCCCGGGTCCTCCAGAGGGCTCTGCTAGCATTCAAAAGTTAGCAGCACTACCTTAGCCGCGATCAGTGGAGCTGCGCCTCCCCGCATTTACTGTAAGACATGCCCTCTCCCCTGCAGCAAAGCATGTGTCTGCTCCCTCGCTAAACCGCGAAACGTCATTGATCAGGGGAAACGACTCCTGCTCAGATTCCTCTACAACATAATAAGAGGCTTTGCTAGGCGCCGAGAGCTAGCGGCAGTTGCGACTTGCCAGAACAGTACCCTGGCTCTGTCTATCACGCCGTTTCTTTCTAGGCAATGACGGTTAGCAATTAAGCTTAGGGTTGAGCTCGGAGGCCTGGGAAGCGGCGCAAAATCGTCAAGTCATCGCAGTGGGTTTCAGGGCTGGTGAAAGTGAGGCGATGATTTCGGCATTTCTAGTTTGAGCTGCTATGAGCTGAGAAACTAGCCAATAACTCATGTTATGACATCTAAAGTTGGACATGTATCTTGACATTTCGAGTACTTCCCTATGGATCAAGATAGCCTCGGCTCCACCTTGGCAAATGGAGAACTACCGGATTGCATCGCCATGATACAGCATGAGTGAGCCAAGTCCAATCCACCTTGTATACTCCTTTCTCAAAGCCGAGTATAAAGTCATTCGACAATCTCGATGATAATCTAAACCACGTCTCATCACATCAGTCCGCTCTGCAACCAGAGATCTATCTGCTTCCTCTATATCCAATACATCGCAACTGCCAACATGAAGGTCTTCACTACGTTCACTCTTCTGCTTCTGACCGCCTTCCGGTTCTCGCAAGCGTTGGCTATCGAACCTTCCATCGGCTTCGTCCTACCTCGTGGGCTCCCCGACGGATCATACACCGTCGCTCGTGACACCAACCATCCAGACAAGCACATTTTCACCAACATCAACACTCGAGAGAGCTACGAGAGCACCAAAACCGACCGACTCGCTCGCCGCGAAGAGCGTGAGGCCCTGGGTATAACCGCCCGCACGATTCCCAACGGTCAAATAGGGTGCACGTTCAAGACGTACGACCACAACGACTGGCAGGCGGCACGGGACGCGTTCGAGACCGACATCTTAATTTTTAGTGGATCGCCCTATGTCGTCACTCGTGGAAATGCGATGCTTTACATGTGTGCGTACAAAACCAATCCGACCTCTCAAGTGGAGTACGACGAGGCGAATTCCAAACTAGATAGGCAGTGTGGATCCTGGATGGGAGGATACTACTGGATTCAGAATTGGGACAAGACGTATGGCCGTGACAATGTTGCAGCACAGATTTGTTCCTGAATCACGTTTTGTCTTGTAAGATATGTTGGCATTTTGACTTCATCGAATTCTACAGGCTGATATCGCAATCCTTCAAGTCCTTCAAGGTGCAACTTAGCTGACTGAATCGCCCATTGTAAAGTATTGGCTAAATGGAAAACATACGACCCATCATACCTTCATCTTCTTTAGTCCTCCAAATGCTCGTAGCTTGTTTATTGAGGATATCTGGACTGAGAACGCACGATTGCCTTGATCAGTGATTTGATCAAGCGCACGCCTAGCTTTTAGCTATCCCTAAGCCTCACGGCTTCGAGGCATCTTATAATACTACTATTGAGGGACAAATCTCAGTGCCTTTTGCCTAAGCCTGTTACCTTGTCGTCAATGTGACAAAGATGAAATCGATCTTTACTCAATATTGACAAAGTAATTGCCGTGTCCCAAGAATAATTTTGATCAAAAAGATAATCGTTGTTTCAAGACAAAGTCTACAGAAAGGCCACCGACTATACGAGTCGTGATGAATTGCTTTGTTGCTGACATCTTATTGCGCATATACATTTTACCTTGTTATGAAGAATATAAAGCGGGAAGAGTCAACTTCAAACTGACAGCAACAGCTAGCTTTTCACATCATATCTGCTTTTCAATCCAGCGTTACAGATTAACGGACTGACGACCATAGGAAGTATACACGACCGGCACTTGGCCCTCAACTTCGAAGCCGTCGTCTCGACTCACCGCATCAATCGCCGCCTGCTACTGAAGTTTTAGGTCTATATCCACGAAGAAATGGCATCTAATTTTCAGGATACTTCTGTATTCGTGTGATTGGCGCGATTGGTAGAGGATCTCAAAGGTTTGATGATGTAGCATCTTTGAGAAATGAAGACCTCAAAGCTATTGAGATGAGACGCCCTTATTGACGCCAGTAATTACTCATTATAATGAGCGCAAGAATTGGTCATAGATCAAGAACGAAGAGGAAGGAATGTCAAGCAGAAGTCCCGGAAACGCTAGTACGAGGCTCATCACATGACTCTCTTCATATCCTCCGCTATCTCGATTCACAGTCGTGAGGTTCTGCATAACCCCATCTAGCTGATGAGAAATACAGCAAGCTTCTAAGATCTACATACAAATTCAAACTCACCTCCAGCACGGCGACAAAAAGTGGAGGTGGAGAAGAGCTAACAAGGAGGATCATGGTATCACGAAGACTTCATTGCCTCGGGGCTTCATTGATGTTGTCGCGATCACCGGCTCTCCTTAAAATGGGTAAAGATATACCCCTCTCTCCCCGGCAATTAGAGTGAAAAACAATCAGTCCTCAATCTCTTTGCCATAATCTTTACTGGAAGTTTGACAACGTCCATTTTACTGTCCCCGAACTCTGTCCCATGACTATACGATAGTCATATGACTTGACTAATTCAAACCATGTCACGGACTTCATACAAGGGTAGTCGTTGAGGTCTGTTCCTGCGAGTGCCTTAACCCATGCTTGCTTGACCGAAGTATCTCCTGGCTTAGTTGACGTCTCAGCAATGGCCATATGCTTGTCGTACTTCTTAGCGAAAGCATCGTACTGTACATTATGCTCAGTCAGCATCATTTGTTATAAAGCAGCAAACATCAAAGCTATGGGTGGGGGAAGAGCAGTGTATGTGAGCCCAGATGTTGCTTACAAAGGAGCCAAATGTGTTTTCAAATGTCGCTGATGCCGAAGAGATATAAAGATCGACTCCAACAATTTGGACGTAATCACTACCGGGCCACCAGGGGTCTAGTTCGTCGTTGGACTTGACATTGTTTGGTGACCAGAACATGAGGACTCGGTCATTCTCCTTTACCGCATTCGAGACGTTCCGCCATGCGTAAATAAACTCTTCCGAACCTGCAAATCAGCGGTGTCAGAAGGCCAAATGGCCCGGTCTCACGAGTCCTGTGGGTTCTTACTGCCATTGTAATACCCGGTCTTGGCATAGTAGTTCATCTCGTGCGCGAATCGCAACCACACTTCAATTCCCTCATCGGTGAATTTCTTCACTACACTGGCAATATCGGCCGCAATTTCGGGGCCGACTTGCTTGAATTTCAAACCCGTAGGCATGATGTGTGCGACGAGAACTTTTAATGATCAGAGTTGAATGCCAGGAAATGTATAAAGATACCAACCTGCATCGCTACTCTTAATCTCATCCATGTATCTCAATAATTGAGTGCCATCGTAAGAGTTTGCATTCTTGATTTGACTGAATATACCATAGCTAGAGAGGGTGTCAGTCGGAGTTGCATCAGAAGAATGAGCTTCTCGTACGTGCTGGCCTTCTTTCCCGTTGCTTTGTTAATCATGCTGATGTTGACGCCATTTTCAATGTCGGGGTTCCAACCCCAGTAAATGCCATTGTGACCCTGCATTCCCCCAACGGGTGGGTGCATATCCCACGTGGAGCAATAATCCTATGCCATGTGAGTAAGAGATACAAAGTTCTACTACACATAAGTATCAAAGCAGGCGACATACTCTGCCCGCGAGAAATCCGCGACAAGGCTCCAAAAGAGCCACAAATGGTATGAACAGATGCCGAAGATGCATCGTGAAAGTTGACTTTCAATGACAACCGTTGGGGATAATGACAGATTGAATCACTGCGACTGCTTGTGAACATAGCAAACTATTATTACCATAGGTATCATGCACCGCATTCTGCCAAGGTCATCGCATTGCTATTCAGTTCAAAAAGCCACAACCGATATGAGTTATTCGGTAGAATTTGGCGCAAGCCTGACAATTACAATGCCACAATCCCTGGCCCTGCAGGGACCGGCGTCAATTTGCGATATTGAAGATGTCATTGCCATTGGCTTGGTCTCTTATTGTCTGATAAAGCTAAGTGAATGCTTGCTACCCGTCTCAGACTATTGTTGCCGATCTGCGCTGTTGTGGTAGAGATCTTCAGAACAAGACCCATTTCTAGCCGCACGGGCTTCAGCAGACTTGAAGCAAGCCCAGGCAACGCAACACCTGGGGAACTATTGTTTGGAAAATGGAGATTTGTCGAGGACGATACCAGCCTTATTGACACCAGTACCGGTCGTGCAGGTCCGCACACAAAATCTCCTAACATAGAGGTAGAGGCCGATGCCGCGCTGATCAGCGCTCACTAGTCCAAATGCATCATATCAATCGAATCCATCCTTATCTTATTGCCAACATCTTTACGCCAATCTTCGTCAAATTTGAACCTTGGCCTAAGACGTACCGGATTGAGAACACCCGGCTCCTAAACCCTTCTCGTTATCTCAGTCGCAGCAGCTAGCATAGCACATTATCCTTGTCAAAGATCCGAGGTGGGGATTGCATCAGTTTCCTATCTTCTGCGCAGGTAGGTTCCAAGTCAGTTCCCAACACGTCAAATTGGGTGCCTTTTTTATTTCATTATACCGTCTACCCTAAGATTCAGTGTCGTGGGGGGGATGATTCACAGCTACTCGAGAAAGGCAAGCTTGATTTAGTAGTTCTCGCCTGCTCGATATCGCAACACGACAACTTCGCTGCGCAATCATCTGATTATCTACATGACGATTCTCAGTATCAATTATCCCATTACCGTGTCTAAGTCTATGCCAGTCTAACCTTGTCTCTGAGTCTAACTTAAATCAAATCCGTGAATTTATACGGCCCACTGCCGCTTCGCTCCTCCACCACCCCACCCTCCCTTCCCATCGCAACTACCAGTCTACCTCCATCTACTGTATTTACCAGTTGCATAAAAGAAGCCTGTGGGCTATGAAAAGATTGTAAACGTTTAGAATGATTAGTGGCAAAGTCTGGTACCACTCGAGGCCGTGGAGAATGCGGTACGTGACCGCAGAGATCATCCCACCAAGCACAGTCATAGTCCACATCCAGCATAAGATTCTCATGTTACGATACTTGTTGCTCTTATGGGCTTTTGCGTCGCCTGAAGCGGCCCACATAAGTTCAATGTTGAAAAGGCGGTCTTTGATCGCAGTGAGGTAGGCGTACGACTGGATGTGCATCTGTAGATAGTTAGTACATCGACTTCAAGGCTTCCCAGATGACAACTTGCAATGTATTGGACGTTAATTCCGTAGGAGGCCTTTGCCCAGAAGCGAAAGACTACCAGACCGTATACGATAGATGGTATGGCAAATGCGAGGTTGTAATACTTGAACCACTCGGGCCGGAACCACAACAGCAGGATGCCGGGGATTGGAGAGATGAAGATGCCAAGAGATACCGCAGAATAATAGAAAAAACCTTAGATGGTCAGCAGTGGGCTTTTGTAGGTTCCCAGCAGAGACATACCGCAGAGATAGCAGATCTTCTGCATGAGAGTCAGTTTCGACACCCAGAAGTGCTTGTTAGTGAGGAGCGTCGTACTGCCCCTTGCCCAACGCATCTGTTGAGAAAAGAACGATCGAGGCGTAGGCGGACAGACACCTGTAGCTAAACAGAGCGGCATGTACTTAACCTTCCAACCACGGTCGACAGCACCGAACCTGTCCTATGTTAGATAGATGGCAAAGTGTCTAGAGGCTATAACACTCACCCAGTGTGCACATCTTCCGAAAAGCCAATCTCAGCAGTTCCACCAACCTCCTCGAGAGCAGCACGGCGGTAAACGGCATTACTGCCGACACAAATCGAGGCTCCCCAGCGATTACGATTGACCTGGACGACGCGATAGAACAATTCTTGGGTAGCTCCTGCGCCTTGTTCGACCCATGTCTGGTCATTGGTGATACGGAAGAACTGTGGAGTCTGAACAATAGCTGTCTTGTCATCTGCGAGATGCTCGGGGAGAATCTCCATCAGGAAGTCAGGGCGTGGGCAGAAGTCGGCATCAAAGATGGCAAAAAAGTCGCCGCTTGTGCGTGCAAAGGCCCAGCGAAGGTTGCCAGCCTTCTTTAGACGTGGGCGGTCCTCGCGTACGATATAGTTGAAGCCGTAGCGCTGGGCTAAATCACGTACAATCTCCTGGGCTCCATCATCGAGGACATGGACTTCGATTTTGCCAGCTGGCCACTGCAGACGTTCGATGTGGTTCCAGGTATTTTCGAGGATCTCGATAGGCTCGGCACACACTGGGAGATAAATATCCACAGTCGGTGCGCTTTCTGGGATGACGGGATTATTGGCCACGGCCTCCTGGTGAGCAGCATAGTCCCAATCCTTGCCAACTAGTCCCACGAAATATGAGATAATAAGATAAATATCGACAAACCCCACAAACACTGAGTACCAGACAAATATTATAGAACAGAGAGCAAAGAGCCACATGCCAGCAGAAAGAGACAGAAACGAGAAGAGACCGAAGATATAAAGAGGCACCCTGTTGGTGTGGAGATAGCTGAGTTTCTCTTCATCTGTTGGGCAAGTGGGCAGGACCAGGGCGGGCTCCTCCTTGGGGCAGTATGTCCTACGCCAAGCGTTGGCAATGCGACGGAAGACGTTTGGCTTGGGCTTGAGTCCATCAACGGCATCAGCTGCACGCTTCTCTTGGTTTGTGACAGGCGCACTCTTTGGGCCAGATTCTGGGTCCGAGCCGAAGGTATCGCCAGTTTTCTCATTGATGACCTCTCCCACAGAAGGAGCGGGTGTCTTTATCCCTTTAGTAAAAGTCCTTCGACATGTGAAGCATTACTTACAATCTCTGGCTCTGCGGCTGGCGGAATGAGGGAAGGCCGACTTGTTGGAGCAGCACCAGGTGTGGGAGACGGCTTAGGGAAGATTAGCACTGATGACTCGGAAAGAGAAACACTCTCTTACGGTAGGATGCTCAGAGCTGGTTCTGTTCGAGGTTGAAGTTTGAGATGCCTCGTACCGGCCATCTTCGAAGGGGTTGACAGCACCTTGGTCAACGACCCCTTGCAACCGGGGCGGCGTGGTCATGGTTGGAGGCGGGATGGTTGGAAAAGCTCCTCGAGCTGAGCAGAAAACAAAGGAAGAACGTCCGACCTCGAATTTGGAAGAATGTCAGTGAAGATTGGTGAGCCGGTGATGGCTGCTATAAACGAGGAGACGAACACACAAGTTGGTGAGCTAAAGCGCTAACTACTTTCTGCTGTGCCTACGGCCCATCACAGAGTCTTTGGTAAGGAGACTGTCTAGAAAGAGAGTGGGAAAGCAAAGCTTGATGACTAACCGATAGTGCACGATGTCAAGCTGGTAAAGAACGACATGGACCAAAGAGAGACAAAATGCTTGACGTGTCGGCCAGCTGGGATCAAGTGTCGATCTTCACCTTTTGTTCTTGAATCTAGGCTGAAGCTCGATGATGTTGAGCAGCGTGCTCGAGACTGATGGGCGATCATAGTGAATTCATAAAACAATAGTTCCGACTAAATTCGACAGGGGACCAAATTAGGAAAAATAGCAACAGATTGCATGCGCCGAGAGCGGAAGGAGACATTCAAAATTGAAGTACATGGAATATCGCTGAGCAAGATACGATAAGAAGCCACCAGGGAAGGGTCCCAACATATGCACCCGTAGCGCCGGAGCACTTTTTGGGCATCTTTGCCAAATCCAGTTGTGGAGCATTACCAACAGAGATATCGATGCTGAAGTTGGAGGCCGAGAATGTGACATTGCCCAAGCTATGATAAGCTTCCGATCCAAACTCTAGAAGCCCCAGCGTGGAATCAGACGGGACTAGATCATTGCGCCAGAGATACTGTAGGAGTGGGGATACTTCCTGGAAGAAACCTGTCTCATTCGTCTTAGCCACCCACGTGAAGACATTCGTACCGCGAGCGTTCTGTCCGGTGTAGAGGGTGCTGTTGGTATTGCAGCATGGTTAGTGTCAATGACGAGCAAAGATGCACCGTGAGCGGAGATTTCGTGTGACTCACGTTAACATGAGGAGGACTTACAAGTGAATAGGACCCAGCGCCTGCGTAAAGCAGGTCCTTTTGGAGCTATAACCGATCGGCCATGGATTTCCCACTGTTCCAATCCATATCATGATCTCGGTGGCAGCTGTGGTGGCGGACAATGCTTTGTCCGAGTCGGGATCTGCGAACAAGTCGAAAGCGATGTTCGCGACAGTGTCCAGCTCGTCCAGCCCTCCGGCGTCTATGAGACGAGCTGAAGATGTAGCGTCCTGACCAGGGCTGTAGGACCATTGGGCGTTCAGGGTCAGGGACGAAATGTTAGACAGGGGCACCGGCAGCTGCTCGGATGCGAAGCTAACACGGGGATATGAGTGGACGGAGCCGGGACTTTTCGTCCAGGACCAGGTAGCATCGAATGCAGGACTAGGGTTGTTGTCGATCTTGGATGCAACGATTACCGAGTCAATCAGCCTGTCGAGTATTAGGGGCGTCAAGTGGCGCACTTACCGACATGCACTGAAAACCGCTGCCATCCGAGTTCCATGCGTTCGCACTGTCTAAATCACAGGTTTTCCCCCGTCAGCTTCATTCAAGGAATGCAGGAGGAACATGAAGGAAGACTCACAACTCAGATTTGCATCGCTGGATGGCGAGTAGCCATTCTGGCCACAAATGACAGCATCATAGCCTTGGACAAGGGTCGGAAAGGCCAGACTGGCGAGTAGTGCGTAGGTGAAGGAGAGAGCGGGCGTATAGGACTGAAAGAATGCCATTTTGGTGCTGGCGCATGTGAAGAATGATGGAAGAGTCGACATAACTTTTTTGACGGGAACGGATTGAAGCGTTGCTCTCTCATATCCACCGCAGCGCGCTTCGGAGGTTGAGATTCAAGATGCCCACTTCACCAGGACGCATTTCGGCGAGAAAGGCATCTAGATCCCTGCAGGACGTGTGCCACAGCAACGATAAGCTGTCCACCTTGATGATGACCGGGTTTCGCCCAGAATGGAAGCTCTTCAACTTACAGAATCTAAAAAGCCGGAAAGTCCCCGTGCCTTGTTGGTCCCTTGTGGCCCCTGGTTGAGTTAGGTGGAGCCGCAGATTGCGTGAGGCTGGGGCGTGCGTCGTCTCGTGTACACTCTACGGGACTATTGGGGTGGAGTCTTTGACTGCGTCGGCGGCGGCGGCGGCGAGTTTCCCGCTCCCGAGCTGGCAAATCGACCACTAACGTACTGAGGCTCAAGCAGTGCTCAGCGCCTGTAATCTGTTGTTGGAGACGTGAAATGCGGGCCGTTGACGAACGGGAGGTAAAATTGCGGCAGGGTGAAGTCTCGTCGACAAAGAGCACAATGATGTTGTGGGCCCATGTCTCACTAACACCCGCCCGCGCGACTTGGATTAGGTACGGTAACTCTGCCTAGTACACGTATGTCTGACGAAAGGGGAATGAATCAATGAATCAAACCCCTTATTGGAAGGAACTTGCCGATAAGAGTAGACAGGGCCAGGGGTCCTCGTGCAGAACAGTTGGGTCACTTTGTAGTTATTAGTGATTGCCGTGTGCCAAGCAGCCAGGATGACGGTCATGATCCCAACATAAAATTAAATTAAAAAATAAAACCAAATATGTCTTTAGGGAGGGAGTCGAGATAAGGTTTCTAGTGTCCCGATGTTGGGCAGAGATACCAACGGAAACGCTAAAACGGCGTACTATCAAGTACCGTCCAGCGGCTGGTTCCCAAAATTTGGATGGGCAAAGCCACGGCGCCACAACCACAGCTGGGTCGCGGGATGCAGCCACTTAATTAGCCGCTTGCTATCTCTCTTGAAACTATTGTTTTAAGACTTTCGAGGCTTTCTTTCTTTCTTTCTCAGGGTCAGAACAAGGGGTTACCAGACGAGGGCCGAGGCCCCTGTCTGTCAATCACTTGGCTCAGATTGGATCGAACGGGCTCCCGGCCGATCAATCCCATGTTTTCCTAACGAGGGACATCCTAAACAATTGTCAGCTCGCGCTACCCGAGCCGTGCAGGGTAGGATGCACTCCTGCAGCCTTCAGCTGTCTTCTGGTAGAGGTTGGGACAGATCCGGTAATGCAGCAGTTCAGCTACCGCGCAAACCCGGTGTTTATCCCTTCTGATAACTTGGGATCGACAATCTTATACCGAAGTAGATCAAGTCGCTCGGGACTAGATGACCTCGAGCCCACTCTAGCATCCCGGCATCCCTGCTAATACTGGGATTAATACCGCCTATCTGCCGCAGCGCCGGCTTCATGGTGAAGAAATCCTTGTCCTATATTGTCGAACCCTGACAGATCGGCAGTTGTCACTGTTAGCGAAGCTAGCGGGTCCCTCCAGGTCGCATTCTCATTAGGCGCGGTCGGCTAACATGTGGCCTCTTGTCTGGCCCCCAATGGCACCCGTGGAAAGATGTGAGACAAGCATGTCGTGAAGTTCATACAAGCAAACAGCTGCCAGCACTCAGTCCGATGACGGATGTGGGCCAAGCATACTAGACATCTTGGCACCACTGTTTGGCGCTGAGGCTCATGATGATCGACATCTCCCTCGATGTAGACGCTCAGGGCCCAGCACCAGACATGCATGGCCCTGCTGCTTGGTTTAGTAAGTCTTGTATCGTCGGTGGCGTATCTCAGTGGAACATGAAGAGAATGTGTTCGAGGCCACGACTTGCAAGAAGACACGACAGATTTCTCACCGAGTACCCCCACGAACTATTGAATCGCTATCTCGTGAGAGTGACGATCATATCTTGATTCTGATTGAGAGTGATGCCGCTAGGCTGGGTTTGTCCATACCAGACACTGCTGGACAGAAATCTGCTTTGCAATGAGGCTACGTAGTCGAAGGTCGCGGGATTTGTGGTTTCGCAGATAGCTGGAGGCTGGCCGCACCAAAGATGGCATCACCGCTGTTCTCGCTTCAACAGGTCTGCTGTGATATTGTGCCTTGTGGGTAGGTCGGGCTCCCGGACAAGGACAGGTACAAATCCGGGTGTGATGTGAGAGGGTTAAATGGCAGATTCATCGACGTCCTTCCCGCGCTGGGCTGGAACCTGATAAGAGTCGAACTTTCCACCTCTCGAGTCTGAGCAAGGACTCGTTTCTCTATTCATCTCAGAACTCTCATCTGCTACAAGTTGTAAGTATCCCTAGAATATTACAACATGGCTGCCATCGTGTCATTCGTGGATAGCCCTCCCCTCATCAGGGACTCGAGCAGTGCTTCGCTCTTGACCACGAAATCTCAGTCCTCAACGTGGGACAAGGCTCTTTCCGCCACAAACACAGCCCCAACCTCTGTCGGGTCTTCTCCGGGGGAGTCACCAGTGCTGAAGCCTACCTTGCCAGGAGATAGCAACAGGGCCGGCTCCTCAGTTGATTTTGAACCAACCCGAATCCCTAAAGTTCAGAATGTCTGCTTTGTCGGTGCTGGTTTCGTCGGTATGATCCCCAAACACCTGCCTAATCACACAACTCACTGCATACAGGCGGTCCCACGGCAGCTCTTATCGCGTTTCATCATCCGGACATTGTTGTCAATGTCGTGGACCTAAATGAGCATCGAATTGCGGCCTGGAACTCTGCACACCTTCCCATCCATGAACTTGGGCTTCCCAAGGTAGTACGCATAGCCCGTGATGGTACAAAAGAAGTATCAATGTTCTGGCCTAACGCCAGCGAGCCTGTCGTCGTCCCAGCGCGTGAACCCAACTTGTTCTTCTCAACCAATATTCAAGCTATTGCTGAGGCCAACATCATCTTCATCTGTGTCAACACACCGACAAAGATGTATGGGCTCGGTGCGGGAGCCACAGCAGATCTCGGCACTCTCGAGCTGGCTACTAGGTCTGTTGCTCAGTATGCAAAGACTGGTGCTATCATCGTAGAGAAGAGTACTGTTCCCTGCGGTACTGCACGCATGATTTCAGATATTGTAAGTTGTACCATTTCCCAAACGTTACTTCCTGACCGTAGAAAAGCTGATCTGATACAGCTGCAACAAATGCGACCGGAGACATCTTTCGAGGTGCTTTCGAATCCAGAGTTCCTTGCTGAGGGTACCGCCGTCGAGAACCTCATGTATCCTGACAGGATTCTCATCGGCAGCGCCGAGACCGCAGCGGGTCTGCAAGCAGCTACCGCTCTTAAGAACGTGTATGGTGCTTGGGTTTCACCTGCTCGTATCTTGACCGTCAACACCTTTAGTAGCGAGTTGACCAAGCTGATTGCCAACGCCATGCTAGCGCAGCGTATCAGCAGCATCAATGCCGTCAGCGCACTCTGTGAAGAGCTGGGCGCTGATGTCCAGGAGGTCAGCCGTGCTCTAGGTGCCGACTCCCGCCTAGGCCCCAAGTTCTTGAACACGAGTGTCGGGTTCGGCGGCTCCTGCTTTGAAAAGGATATTTTGAACCTGGTCTGGCTTGCCAAGTCTCTCTATCTTTACGAAGTCAGCGACTATTGGATGGGTATCCTTAAGATCAATCAGTATCAGCGAGAGCGGTTTGCGCAAGCCGTGATGCGCAAGTTGAACAACACTCTGTACAGGAAAAAGGTTGCAATCTTTGGCTTTGCGTTCAAGGTAGATTGTATCCCAGAAATAGAACCATTACATACTAATAGTTCGCAATCAGGATGGCACAAACGACACGAGGAACAGCATCGCAGTTCACATCATCGCTGACATGGCTGCTGAGCTTCCTCAAGAGATTGCAGTCTACGACCCAGGTTGTGCTGTCGAGGAGATCGAGGAAGAGGTTCGCCGTGTCATTAACGCCAAAGACAAGTCACATATGAGCAGAGTTAAGGTCTACTCTAATTGGAAGGATACCGTCGACGGCGCTTCTGCTGTGTGCATCCTCACGCCGTGGGACCAGTTCCGCGGCCTGCACGCCAGCTCTTCCAAAGTCAAGCCCTTCACTAGGGACAATCTGCACACGGCTCTCACAGGCTCCATCGGCGAGGGCGCTCTGAGCGAGATGGACATCATCACCCTCGAGAAGATCAAGGCGAGTCTCGATGAGGTCACCTCTGAGGACCCGCTTGAGAGAATGGTCCCATCGCCTGCCTGCAGCAAAGGCTGTAGAGAGTGCACCGTCAGTGTTACAGAGCAGAGTTCTGACGATATTGTCGATTGGAACGTCGTCTCTCAGATGATGAAACAGCCCAGCTGGGTGTTTGATGGACGCAACATTATAGATGCAGCGCACCTGCGAGAAATGGGTTTCAATGTTCACAGTATCGGCAAGGGTTTAACAAATAATTAGATAACCCGTCCGGTCTCTTTCATTCTATAGTTTGTAAATCATTGAATTGCGTTCGTGCCGACCCGAACTGAATTGCTATAGGATTTTCATAGTCTAAGATTGTCCTTGTTCTTGTCAGATCCGATGGTCCGTTTGTAAATTATGTTTCTTGTAGGGCTTGCGGTCGCCAATAGACAATAATAATTCCGAATAATAGATGTTTGGCTTTCGTACTTGATATTTGACATTGAAAAGCCCGAAATAAGCATCTCTTCAAGCTTAGAGGCCAGATCAACTTCATATCAATGCCAGAAACTCGAATGCACCAAGACTAGGCAGTGTATGAACATTCGGTTGGAGCTATTTCCTTTGTATACTGATATTAATAAGGCCTCGGCAACATAATCGATGTCTCCAGAGTGTTTGCTTACTTCCATCCACGAATAGTATTCAGATACCTCGTTGAATGCCGGCGATGACCACGGCGTCCTAGATCACTGCAGTCGTTCTATCCGGCAGACCGGATGGACGGATGTATAAATGGCTGTCAAGACCCGCCACGAAAAAGATCCAGAATAGTTAAGCTAGTCTTGATACCTGTACGATGTCATAGACTATGTAAGCGAGCTAAAGCGATTTATGGCAGCCTTTATATGAAGACTTCCACGGCATAATATGGTGTCTTATACCCATCTTGGTTCTGAATTAATTCAGAAGAGCGTTTATTCCAGATAACTGCGCCAATGAACCACGAAGAAACTCGCGCTGGGTATACGTCTCTAATCCAAATTGGACAAGCCATTGTCAGCTCCTCTGTGTTCCGTTGCCTTGGTGCAGGATCATTCGATGGATAGTCTAAGACCGTGCTGCCATCGATCTGCCATGCGTTCAGATGCGGTGAGAATTCAATATCGGTCTCTCATTACATCCTCGTATTATACAGGTCCCTTTACACAGGGAGATTGGCAATTTGGGAATATTTTTCATTTTCCGCAGCCAGCTTGCTAATACATCGTCTCGTGGGGATACCTTCCTTGATGTCCCCTTCTTCCGCCGCAACGAGCCTTTGGGCTCAGTGCTATTTATGTTGACCTGCCAAACTACATTCCCGATCTTTGAATAATAAGGCTTTCCATGGTGATATCCATATTTTAAGAGTATGAACATAAGAAGGAAAAATCTTCGAGAGGGACTCGCTCAGTCTGGATTTGAATCGGCAGAAGCTATTGCTCGTTCACATTCCAAGAGTCCTGAGGGTGTTTCAATAGTTTCATGTATAGAACTGCCTCGTAGGCCAGGGGTAATTGTAATGGTGCTATATAATATTGTCTTGCTCGATGAATTTGGTATCGTTAGAGAGATCGAATGCCAAAGGCAAAATGCTCAGTGAGAGCCGGTCGCTAAGCCCCAACATATGCTGCTCAATTCATTCAGCTTGACTAATACTGATTGCAATACCGATGTGGATGTTTGGATGTGTAAAGGGTATTTCAAGCCAACCCAATGTCCCAGTGCATTGCGGGTGCAATCGTAAGAGATCAGATTGGTCTAACCAAGAGCTTTTCGACGGCAAGCTCCTTATAAGATAAGGATATGGGCAAACTATTTGCTGTGATAGGAGATCGCTCGTGCCAACCCATATACGACGTTCGGGTTCAATATGAAAGATTGCGGATCTAGACGAATGATTGAAAATTATCTCCGACTCAACGTTGAAGAGTTGTAAAGTGCGACCATATGACGTAATACCCCAGCGTTGCAATGGCGGTGCTGCCGGTAAAGAATTTATCTTTCTCTCTAGTATAAAAATTAAATATCTTCATCTTGGTGGCTTTGAGAATTAGAGTATTGAGAGGCTAGGATGAAATTCCTTAGAAGCAGTGCTTTGTCGAGCCATTTATATTCGTCAACAGCATGATCAGAAGTGGCTAGAAAAAAAAAAGGATCCTTGCTAGTTTATTTCTGTCGACAAGTCCATTTAGTCAGCCTAGTTTTGATTGTAACCGGTGGCGGTGGTCTCTGTTTCCAATATGGATAATTCGTTGAAGACATGCCGTCAAAAGCTTGTATTTTTGTGTTTTAGTGATGAGGAAATAATTTGATTATCAGTATTTTGGTATAGGGTTAAGGTTGGAAAGCCTGCCAAAGATTGGCCCTACTGCAATAAAACCACAGATACGCAAAGGACAGGCCATACATATCGTGGTTGAACAGACTGACAAATATGTTTTAGGTATTTGGGGATGAACTGAGTCACTTCGGGTGCCATCCATCCGCAAAAGGCAGTATTGGATAGCCAATGAAGAAAGAGAAGAGAAGGAAAGATAGCTCGGAGGTCGGATGTCGCTTTATCTTCGAGGCACGGAGACGAGATATTATGGTATGTAGGGTAAGATCTTCCTGACTGCTAATCACTACCCCGCCGATGTGATTATTTTATCGTGTTCTGTGCCTCTGCTGGCTGTTGGTGGCGGTATAAGCGACATGTGAGCGGCGCAAGTGCGAGCCCTTCTGTATGAGGTGGAATTTCCATCAGGGTGCCAAATCCAGTGAGTAATTATCTATGACAAACCTCGATTAGATTATAGCTATCACTGTTATCGAAATTCAGTTAGAAATTGTTGAGCCGTTTTTTTCCGGGTGTACCTTGTTGAACAAGACTTGTCCCAGCCGTCGTTCTTCCAGTGGTGATCTAATTACGGGAATGTACATATGAGGAGTGCATTGGTGGCTGGGGTGAAGCCTTGAGAAATATGACGCAGGTCACGTATCGTCAATTCTCAACTCCCCGAACATTATGCTAAAAGACTGATTGATATGACCGACCGTCTGTATCGAAACAACGGTCGGGTTTGGTTATAGAAGCCGACCCAGCAATACGTACGGAATGACGAGAGACTGTCTCTCTAACCATCCATCTTACCATACTATGCCATATCTTGGCCATTACCCTCTGTATCACGTTGCTCTGAACCTGTGTTGTGGATTTCTTTCGAAGCAACGTCACTAGCGTTGGAAATTCTATGGTTTTTCTTTTGACGACGTTGGATGACAACACCGGGAAAGTGGTATGCTTGCGAGGGCCACAGCACTCCGCTACTAAGTCCGGGACCAATGTTAGTCAGCAGTAGACACTGCTGGCCTGTTTCAGCAGTCAAATGTTGGATTGGCTTCAAGTCGGTTTGGTCTCAGTGTCAATGATTCCTATGAGCCGAGATGATCAATACTGTCGTTTGCTACGACTCTCCCTAGCTCGTGTCTAGATCTGCCTTTTGTCTTGCCGTTGAAAGTTGTGTCAGAATACCCATGCGAGACATTCAATCAATTATAGGTACATCCTCACAGCAGCTGAAAAGACTTCAGATGATATCAATAGTATGGCTTCTCGTGTAGGTTAGCTGACGAACGATAGATCACATGATCATGCGTAATTAGCATTCGAATAAGATTGAGACCCTGCTGTTAAGAAGTAGGGAGTAAGAGCAGAGTACGAAAGTCATAAAAAAGATACAGCATTGGGCTTCTTGAATAATAGAACTCATGAGAGCGATAAGTGGTGGATTGGAGCTTACTTTTGACAAGGGGTAATGGGCGGCTAGAAGGTGAGAAGAAAAATCCGGTTTAGGCACAAATCATACAAACAATTGCAGGAGAGTTGAATAAGGAGCAAAGATTCTTCATTGTAAGACTTTCGCCAGGTTTGTCTCTTGTCCATTCTATCTCCCATATACGACCTTTTCTGGCTAAGCCTTGATCAGCAATTTATACCACAGTAAGCCAGTAAATGTTTCAAATTCAATATGTTCACCAAGTCAGCCCATTCGTGGCAAAAGTAAAACTTTCTTTGGCGAATTCTCGGGCTTTTTATGAAGTATCTCTCATCTTATCGGGTCGTGTCCCCTCTCGGCCTGCCTCCGTCGGCTCAATCGTCAGGTTGGCTTATATCGTCCACCGGGTCCTCGTTGCTACGCTCGCCCCAGTTATCGTCCTCATCCCCGTCGTCCTCATCGTCCTCATCCCTGTCGTCCTCATCGTCCTCGTGGCCTTCATCCACATCATCTTCATAATCTCTCTCGACAACTAGCTGACTGTTTGGCTCCCGTCTAATCCGACCAAAGAGCCCAGCAACATCCGACGCGCTCAGACGCTGCTTCACGGGGTCGTAGTCTTTTAGGGCGGCGTTGATTTGTTTCAATTTGTCGTTTTGTAGTTTAAGAAGCCTGCCGTCGATGGAGTTCTTGACCATGATGCGGTACAAGTACGTCTCTTTGATCTGTCCGATTCGAAATACGCGGCCGAATGCCTGCTGCTCCACAGCGTAATTCCACCAGAGGTCGATGTTGATCACCCGGTTTGCGCCGGTGAGGTTTAGCCCCTGTCCACCGCACTTCAGCCCTGCAATCTGGTCCTGCGTTAAAGACTGTTCTGCAACGTGCCGAAGATTCATTTAAACCTACTAAAACGCTCGCATCCGGATTGTCGTGGAAACATTTGATGTTTCTCTTCTTGTCATTTGGGTTGAGGCACCCAAATAAGTAATAGTAGCCGATGTTCTCTGCGTCCAGAATGCGTCCTAATATTCTTCCAATGGTAGTCCATTGCGTGAATACTGGGAAACATTAGCAGGGCACAGCAGGTTCAATGTGCAAAATAGTGTGCAGTGTGCACATACCAATCAACTTATCATTTGGATGCTCTCTGAGTGTCTCAATAATAATGTCTCTGACCACTGTTGTCTTGGCACTGCGCTCGAGTGCAAGGGCGGGATTCTCGTCGCACATTGTGACGAAGGACGACGGCACGTCACTCGTGGGTTGCAAGCAATTCAGGTCGTCTCCCGGACCTCGGGTGCCCTGCGTATCTTGTTGGCGGCTTCCATTTTGCTGTCTACGTCGGCTAGCAGATGATGATCCCATGGCTAATGGAGTAGTTGATGGCCTCTGTGATGGGGAGGCTCCTCCTGAAAGACTTCGAAGGAGTACTGCGGGCAGTTCGGTAGGTTCGTAAGCTCTGAGAGGACCATCACACTCTGGGCACGAATGGCTTTGCAGGCCTTCATCGTCCTCAAAGTCAAGGTGACCTTGTAGACAGTCGCCACAAAATATATGGCCACACTTGACAGTTTTAGTGCTTTCTCGTGTAAATGTTAGGCAGGAAGTAACGTACGTCTGTTTTCAGGGGATCCATTGGCAGATCCTGACAAATTCTGCACATGGCCTCCTTGACCATCACAACCAACTCGAGTTGTGAATCCATGTCGAACCGATTGTAATTTGAGGCTGAGAAATTGCTTGCAATCTCGTTGCTTCCATGGTCTTCCGGTGTCGGGATCTCTCTCCGTTCAAGGTGGTCGAGAAGCCGAGTTTGAGCTCCAATGGCACGAAGCTCTTGCCTGAGCGCCCTGATGTCGTCAATGGTAAGATAATCTCTCATAAGTGACTCCAAGAGAAATGGATGTGCTGTAGCTTGTCGTAGTCTCAGAGCCCAGGCAAGATATGTTGGGATGCGGCCCCTTAATGCTGCGGCTTTCAAGTGTTTGTTGATCTTTTTGCGAAAGTAATCCTCGATACGCCTGATGATGTTATTATCGATCTCCGCAACGACTGAAATAAATTACCTGTAAATGTGCATTTCTTCTCTTGAAAAGGATATCCATGCGTTAGGTAACACATGGGCCTGAGGAAGGTTGAACAATGCTCGACCTAGGAAGAGAGTCCTTACTCCCCTGATAATAACGTTAGTTATCGCTACTCAAAATTGTGAGATAATTAATCCGTTCACCGTTTCAGAATGGTTGTGGCGACCAATGGCGCAAGCTCGTCGAGGGCCTTTTCCTGTTGATTTGTTAGAAAGCGAAGAACAAGAAGTCTAGACGAACTCACATATTCAAGTCTGTCACATTTTCCAATATCCTTATTGTTATAACATCTCAGGGCCCTTTGAGTGCAGGGTGCCTTGATCAGCTTCATGTAGGGAACCAGCTCTGTTCACGATTAGAAGGCGACGTGATTGCTAGAAGGGGCAACTCGCACCTTTGACTCCATTGGGAATAGGAGTCCCTGTGAGCGCCCAGCGATGCTTAGCCCTGTCGCCTAGCTCGAGACATGCCCTGCAGGCTGGAACACAGTCAGCTATCATTTGTGTCGTTCCTATACTTGAAATCTTACTGATAGTCTTGATATTCTTCATCGCATGGGCTTCGTCGAAGATGACTCGTCGCCACTGGCAGTTGTAGATAATTCCTGCTGCTTCGTTGAATTTCTGTCGCCGAATCTTAGGAGCCAACCCAAGCTCGTCTAACTCTTTGATCGCATCCGGAGGGGGATAATTCCTCAAAAGCTCATGATAAGTAATGAATCTAGACACGATGCGGTGAGTGAAGATGCAGCATCATGTTTACCTACTGGTTATCAACTTACACGATGTCCATTCTAACCAGACTATTCAACTGGATATCGTCCTTTTCTCTGTATGTTAAATAAGCAATATCCGGGCAATGTTTCTGGACTTCTTCCTGCCACTGCCATAGCAGGTTCGGAGGTACCACCACCAACGTCGGTGCTCTTTTGTGTCGCTGATTTGTATCCACTGAGATGTGAAAGTCTACAACGATTAGACTTAAAGCTTGGAGAGTTTTGCCCAGACCAACATCATCAGCCAGGATGCCGCCATGTATTTTTTCGTCCTCTTTCTCTCGCTCCAGCATCCAGCCAAGACCCCATAGCTGGTAATGGAAGAGCGGTGTTTCAACTCCCACCACTTTCCATTTTCCATGCATTGCTCTGCATCGATTTCGGCCGAGGTAGGATCGAGCTGTCGCTAACCCTTGGATCTCTCGGTTCACGCGTGTAAGGTCGGCATTGGGGTCTCCTTTGAGCTCATCCCTTATCTTGTTGATTTGTTCTTCGATTGTGCTCGCTTCGATATGATGGATATTACCAAGGCTGTGTCGTGACTGAAATGGGTCCTCAGGCCTCAGAAGCTCCAGCATTCTTTCGCCCGTAAAGTCCGACTTCTTCCGACGTGAATCGCGTCTGAGATTGTTACCGAATCCCATTTTAGTTCTATGTCGCTTTTTAGATTTTCCATTCTCCAAGTCCATGCCCGCTATTCGCTTCTGCAGTCCAGGTCGGTCTTGCGTAGAGGCTGCTTGGAGGGCGTTGCGAATGCTGTGTCCTGTCTGGCACTTTTCTGATTGAGATACAATCTCGATCTGGTTTGCTAGGTCTTCTTCGCCATCCAGAGCATCTTCGATTTGAATGCAACCGCCTTCTGATTCGGCTTGCCTATTCATCTCCGTAGATGGCCTCAGATGGCCACTCACCGATAATTCGAGGGAAGGGTCTGCGTCACGAACTGAGGCGGGGAGTTTGCCCTCAAGTTGTGCTAGCCTGGTCTTCAATCGGACGATCTCTTCGCTTGGATCCAACCCTACGCTTCCATAAAGAGGCGCACTCTGATCCAACGCCTCCTGGTTGGCGACAACTAACGTCGTGCTCGTAGACAGAATGCCATTAGCCTTATTCTTTCCCTTATTTCTCTGACTGGAAGGAGAAAGAATCCCCTCATCAGGATCAGACTTGGCCTGAGAATCAGAAGCATCAACGATGGACTGCTCATTGTTATCTCCTGCCTTGATCTCCCTCCATTCGATAATTTCACAAATGGGACCGCCGTCTTTATAAGGCGTGAACTTGTGATTATTCCATTTGTTCCGGATCGCATCCGAGACACCGCTCTCCTCAATTTCGCAGAGCTCATCCTTGCTGGCTCTATGCTCTCTGTCGTCAATGAACATACTCCGGGCCTCATAGTCGCTGAGCGAGTCAGTCCGGATGGCATGCGCATTCGTGATAGATGAATGCTCATCAGCTATGTCCATGTCGGGGCTGCTATAGTTAGATGAACTTGTGTGGTGTTTGTCGCTGTTGCCGCCATCGCTTGCTAGACTGGGTCTTGCTTGAGGTAGGTGGCTCTCCTTGTCGGGACCATTTGCCTCCACATCTGCTGGCGGTTTCCTAATCAAGAAGGACATCGATGCACCTGTAATCAAGAGATGACAAAGAAACGCTGACTTGATAAAAAAAATGCCCACGGCACGAGCAAAGGCGGGCTCGTCCAAGATTTCTTTATCACAGTGCAATTTGTGAGAGATGACGGATGAAATAAAGTCTCAAACGGAAAGAACACTTGGAGCAAAAGGCTCCTGGGGTGCAGAGAAGGTGACGAACGCACTTTGATAAGGTGATCGAATAGACGATCGAGGTGATGTGTGATATGGATGTGAGAGATGGATGAAAGATGCAGCGTATGCTCTGTCGGACTGGGAAGTCCAGGGTGCTTTGCGTCCCAGGTTTGATGACCACTGGGAACGGCTGAGAATTCAAGGGATAAAATGGAGTGGAATAAAAAATTGGAGACAGATAAAGGGTAAAGGAAATATTTGCTTTCATGAGAGACTTAGGGAGCACGAATGTGGATGGTGGGAGGAAATGCCAACCATATAACTCATTAGGCATCAAGGCAACAGAGAATTCTGGTGACCATCGCAAGGGGCTTGAAAATTTGAGGTTGGTTCGTAGAAGGGCAAGAGGGAAGGTAGATCTGTCAGTTGCGTTTCACCCTCTCGATTATCAAAACAACTTTCAGGGGCAGGCGTCAACAATAGTGTTGAGGGGAGGTGGGAAAAAGGCTATTATTTGATGAAAGCTCATGTTGTATCGTCAGCAGTATGGAGTAAAAGAAAATATTCGCTGCCCGAAAGTAGTTAAGAGGATGGGTAGAGGTCTACGTTGATAATCCCAGAGCTGCAGAATCTCAGGTTTCATGTGACCAGGGCTCACTCAAGCTCAATCTCAAGGTCACAAAGGGGTACGGCTGCTGGTTACTCTACTTCAATCCTTTGATAGGGCCATTGACGTCGCGAGGCACTGGCTTTGGACTGTAAACTCTCTGCTGGGTCTACATCAGTCAGCAGGAGTGGGATTGCGTCGGGAGAAACCGTAGGTAAGAAAATGCCGTTGCTGCAGTGGATCTAAAAGTGTGCAATGGTAGGTGCAACAGAGGTCCTTGGTCTACGGATTGGTAGTAGAACCATGTGCTCGAGTGAGAGCTCCCAATTCCATCACAAACCTGTGGAATTCCAACAAAGCTCCAACAAAGAGCTAGCGAATATGAGGACTCAATGATGACAACTTCTAACCCGCGTTTTACCAACAAGTAACTAGCGTTCCTCGGCATATTTGTGGGGGATGGCGACCATGAACAGTCTCGATCTAGGATGACCAAGTAGTCCAACTACTTGGCAATTTCGTCCCTGGAATTTGCATTCTCCTTGTTCTATATGCTCGGACTCGGCAGAACTCAGACACATAGCACAGACGCACTCGACTTATCGTAGGCCTGGCCCTGCAGGGCCCCGGCATCCCTTCTTACCGAGCACGACGGATCACGCACAGACACGCCTTTGACGGTGCGTCCTCCACGCCTCATTCGCAACGTATCATATGTTCGCCTTACCTTCACATCCTCCCATCACAGTCGCCGTTCTCTCAACCATTGTCGTTCGCCCGTTCATTCTGCGTCTGTTCTGCACTGACTCGCGCATAACTGCTTTTGAGCGTGGCGCGGCTGTATTTAGCTACTTACCCATGGTCTATAGAGACCTGACATCAATCAATCCTCGGAATATTGTGAGGATGGTCGCTAAACCAAGGGAAGTCTTCACGGTTCTTGTCCAGAGTATCCACCCACTCACTTCCTGTAAAAGCCTCGAGAATTAGGTAAATTGATCGAATGGAGATCACTTGAACTGGAGTCTCCTGAAGTAAATGTAAATGGTAGCAGGAACCGTTAGTCTGGATCGCTGGACTTGGGGGGCAATCACAGGCTCATGAACCCTGCACACGCACACACGGATGCGAGGTAACGTTTATCAATCTTAAACCAACCTCATGCCATAGTAGTTACTCTTAGACGAAACTCAAGCCGAGTGTGACTGTCTTTGTCAAGAAGCGTGGTGCCACAAAGAACTCTTATGTTTAAACTCTCGGTAGGGCGATTGTGGCCTTGAAAAGGCGCATTATGCGAGATTGGCATGGGGTATTGGTGGTGTCGGGTTGGGCCGGTTAAAAGACCAAGGATGAGGAAGATTCAACGAGCCACAAGCACATGTATACGAGATGTTGCTCTATGTTCAGAAGTATCAGGTTGGTCATGATATTGCCGAGCACGCCGAATTGCGTCATGACTGCTAACCAAGTAAATTCCAGAGAGTAAATCATATTATCGAGGCATTGAGAACAAACTCAAAGAATACTCGTTTCAATAGTATAAGAAGAGAACCAAGCATATTCTTAGCACCCAGCAGACTTAAAACAAGCTTAAAGCAATTAGAAGAGATAAGAGCTGATCAACTTGAGATAAAAGAACTGGAAAACAAGATTGGACTAAGCTGTAATCTATTATTCCCATTCTTACTCAAACATAAGTCAACTTAAATATCCAGGAATATATTTCGTCATTGAATAAATCCTCCGAGACCTTGATGTGTAGCTTTGGCGTCGTTCCTGTCGTAGAAAGTGTCCAGGACAATGCTGTATTGCTCGGGTCACCGAGAAAGCTAATCTTATCACCGTCTAACGCTGGTATTGGAGCTTCTATGACGACGATTCCATCTGAGCTAATCACCGGCTCTTCTAGAAATAAAATGTAGAACGCGTCGTCAGTCTGTGTGAACCTGACATCTGGTCCGCCTGGGATCTCGCTTTGAATGAACCAGTACGTGGTGTTGAAAATTGCCTCCTCATGAGCTTTGATCCACTTGCCAGCTTCACGGAGATGATCCATTTCAGCTTGAACGATAGTGCCGTCTGCACGAGGGCCAATGTCTAACAAAAAGTTGCCATTCTTGGACACCATGTCCACCAAAGAGTATATGATGGTACTCGCATTCATGTAAGCCTCTGACGGGGTAGCACGGTTATAGCCGTAGCTATAGGGGTCCATGCCCTGGTTGCTCTCCCACTTGCGGTGTTGTGCAACAGAGAAGGTCTGGTATTCAGGGGTGTCGAAATCGGCGGCCTCAGGAATGCCACAGCGTGAGTTGATTGCCACCTCCCGGCCTTGTTCACGAGCATTATTCCACCATGCAGCGGCGAAGCCAGCCGTTCCATTGGCAGCACCACAGTCACACCACATGATATCTGTGCTGTAATTATAGGCTAGTATCTCCATCTGAGGTACCATAAGGTCAGCGATGAAGTCAGTAACAGGGACACGACCAGTGTAAGGCTCTTCAACACCAGTATATGGATTCTTGGCAGGGATTCCAGGCCACGATACCGTCGTATTTGTTGGGAACTGATTGAAGCCATACTGTCCAAAGTCCGGATTGAACCATTCAGGTAGTGAAAAGTAAGTTCCACGCTTTAACCCAGGCTGGTAAGTCTGAGCAGCATCAAAAAGCTCACGTAATAAGTCTCGTCTTGGACCATAATGAATAGCAGACCGGTTCGTGGTTCCAGCAGTATCAAAAAGAGCAAACCCGTCATGGTGCTTTGTGGTAACGACGAAGTATTTTGCACCTGCATCTTCGAAGAGGTCAACCCATTCCTTTGCGTCAAATCTTGAGGCCGTGAAATTTGGGAAAGTGTCGTCATACGCCCAATATTTGCCGAACGTTCGGAGACGATAGTCGTAGAAATCCGACCTATCAGCCTGCGGGTGATGATTGGAGTACCACCAAAACCACTCAGCGTAGCTCTCATACGGCGAGCTATTACCCCAGCCGGTCACTGAATATGGGCCCCAGTGAACGAAGATGCCAAACTTGGCATCGTTAAACCAATCTGGGCTTTCGTGTTTTGCCAGAGAATCGAGGTCGGATGTCCAGTCGCTTAAGCCGACCTGAACACCTTGGAATGCCCATGTTCTGCCGAGCAGTCCATCGTCAATCTGTACTGTTGCTGTGACTTTACCCTTCGAAGAGCCCTCTACACCAACATGGACCTTCTTCTGATCCCCGGGACATAGCCTCTTGATACTGCCAGTCTCCGATGTCTCAAATCCTGGGCCGGAGACCGAAACACTTAGCTCTTGGCCGGACACACACTTGATGCCGGCATTGTTAATGGTCACCTCGACTATTTGAGCACCGGTCTCCGTTCGTTTTTGTGTGGGACGAACATCTTGTACCGAAATCTCATGCCCTTTCCACAAAGATATGGCGAATATATGAAGTCTACCTATGGTAGTATTCGTAGTCTCGGGGAGGGTGATTGAGGCCAGGCTCTTGTGCCATGGAAGGGCTGCAGTGCGCTCGAAGATGTGGGTGGTGTTGTAGTTAGTTGCGTTTGCCGTGAACCGACTGGGCAAGATGATGGAACCACGATTAATAGTAAGAAAGCTGAACCAATTTAGACTACGTAGTTCATATTGCGAAGTGCTATTGTCTGTGAAAGCCAAGGTCACGTTACCCAGCACCGTAGCCGACTCCACATCTCCAGCTACAAGAAAGGATACCGAGAAGTAGTGGCCTGCTTCTATAGGGATGACCTGATTATCACAGATGACATTGTCGAAGTGGCCAGGCCCGTTGTAGCCAGGGAAGTTATACACGATACCCGTATCAGACGATTTGAAGTGGCGGGTGTCAAACGTTGGCGCTGGATACGACTGGTTGAGGCTGTCAAATGCTGCTTCCCCGGAGCGGGTTCCGAATGCCTTGTTGTTCAGGAATGGAGTCAGATCGAGTGGCATGGATGGAGTATCGGGGTGAGCAGAGCACGGGACGGCCGCAGTATGCAGGACTAGCATGCCAAGAATTGCAAGCTCAGCGACCATCTTGACGAATTGCTTCGCTCTAGCGAGAATGGTGTGAAGGGTGTCGAATGGGGTTGATGCAGTCACGGCGTGCCACATCGTCTTTGAAGACAGAAGGGCTGCGGGGATGCTGGATGATGCGATATAGAGACCGAGCTCTTGGGACACTTTCATATCATTGATTGTTTGTGCCATCCGGAAAGCAACAATTGGCGAAGGTTGCTTGCTCCGCTTTTGTTGCTACCATTTCAATTACCATCGGTCTTCATCAGCCGGGTACGACTTGATTTCATTCGATGGTAGCCCATTTGTTTGATATCGGGGTCCACGAATCCCAGAGCTTATCTGTGGAGATCGGAGATCATCATCGACCTAGACCACTTACCGCATAGTCCTCCGTAATAAACTGCCGATGTAGGCTCTCTACCCCACATTCAAACGTCTTTCAGGGAGGTAAAACCCAGCTACTCCCCTCGAAGATTGCCCTAGGCACCAACCCATGAAAAATGTAACGTCGCGCTTTACCAATGCCGTCGGCTGATATCGAACGCCTGCGACCCAGAGTGTCGGTTCACGATGGCGAATAGTCCTCAAACACCTGCTTCTTTGAGTATTACCGGCCGAGACATGAGCACGCATGCTAGCATATTAACAAGATCCGGTCGCCTGGTTAAGGATTGTGCTCTGGGTAAGCTCCACGGCTAGACAAGCAACACAAGGAGAAACCAAACCTCC